>NW_015388256.1:311929-329494 GCF_001527695.2 Protobothrops mucrosquamatus | reverse complement strand
TTTTAAAAATTAAAAAATAATAATAAGAATAATAATAAGAATAAAGTTGGAAGAGACCTTGGAGGTCATCTAATCCAATCCCCTGCTCAGGCAGGAAACCCTATACCATTTCAGACAAATAGCTGTCCAATCTCTTCTTAAAGACTTCAGTGTTGGAGCATTCATAGCTTCTTCTTTTCTTTAGACTAGCCAAACCCAAGTCCTGCAGCTGTTCTTCATATGTTTTAGTCTCCAGGCCTTTAATCATTTTAGTTGCTCTTCTCTGAACCTTTTCCAACATCTCAACATCCCTTTTGTACTATGGTGACCAAAATTGGTTGCAGTATTCCAGGTGTGGTCATACTATGGTTTTATAAATCAGTATTAATACTTTGTGTGATCTTGATTCTATACCCCTGTTTATACAGCCCAGGATTGTATTAGTTTTTTTAGCTGCTGCTGAACACTGTTGGCTCATAGTCAAGTGATCGTCCACTAGGACTCCAAGCTCCCTCTCACAGTAACTGTTTTTGAGCCAGGTCTCACCTAATATGTACTTACACCTTTGATTTTTCCTGCCTAAATGTAAAACTTTGCTTTTCTCCACATTAAATTTATTCTGTTGCATAGGGCCCATTGTTCAGGTTTGTCAAGATCTTTTTGGATCCTGAGCTTGTCTTCTGGGATGTTGGCTATTCCTACCAGTTTAGTGTCATCTACAAATTTGATGAGTTCCCCTTCTATTCCCTCATCTAAGTTATATGTGAAGATATTAAAGAGTACTGGGCCTAAGACAGAGCCTTGTGGTACCCCACTGCTTACATCTCTCCATGTGGGTGTAGTTCCACTGAGGACTACTCGCTGAGTAGTCAGCGAGCTATGGATCCATCTGGTGGTGATGTTGTCTATTCCACCTTTTTCTAGCTTACTAAGCAGCAGGTTGTGGTCTACTTTGTCAAATGCCTTACTGAAATCTAAGTATACTATGTCCACAGTGTTTCGCTGGTCTACTAATTTAGTCACTTTATCAAAGAATGAAATAAGATTGGTTTGGCATGGTCTGTTTTTAACAAACTCATGCTGGCTGCTAGTTATAACTTTGTTTGCTTTTAGTTGTTCACAGATCTGTCTTTTGGTTATCTTTTCCAGAATCTTTTCCAGGATCTTTCCAGGTATTGATTCTCAACTAAATATCTGGCACTGAGTACAGCAACAAATGCATTAGAATATGGGTTAAATCCTCCCAGGTCCAGATGAGGGATTCCACAGAAAATCATGAAGAATAAGTAGCTAAGATACTGTGGGACTTTCAGATCGGGATAGGCAGGCAGGTACAAGCGTTTATTTAGCAAGATTTCACAAAAATGAGGTTATTCAGAAAGGGTACTTACATTAGAAATTCAAAATTGCAATCAAAAACAGGCCTCTGTAGCCATGTGACCTGGACTCAGTCACTCTATGACTTGTCTAAGCCTATTCGGGTACGAAAAGCCGGAAGTGGTTTGTTTTTGTTTGTGCCTGGTCACATGGCCAAATAAGATCCGGTGATTTTTGCAGCCGGCACCGACCGTTTCCTGGAGCTGCGTGGAAAATCTGCTGCTTGCTAGGCTTGAGGACTACAGTACTGTACTGTAGAGAGCTAGAATTACTTCTGTAAGTATTTTAAAATATTCTTTTTTGTTACTGTATAGTACTGCACTGTATTGTTTGTAATCACTTTGGAAACTGCTCTGCTTTTTATTGTGTTTGTAAGTACAGTACTTTGCAAGATTGCATTTGCATTTGCCTGAAACTTATAGCATGTGGCTGCTGCTGCCTCCTCTCCCTAGCACAGACACACCAGAGATTCTGCTGACGTCTTAATGGAAGGAAATCCCCTCATCCCATTTTGGATTTTGCCTAGAGAGGCTTGTGCTGATCAGGGGCAGTGTTTTTTTTTTAAGGTTTTAAATTTAAATTGCCTCCAGAGGTTGTGAGTGTTCCCTCACTAGAGGCTTTTAAGAAGAGACTGGATAGGCATTTATCAGAAATACAGTACAGTACAGTACTGTCTCTTGTGAGAGCAGTGGGTTAGACTAGATGACCTCAAGGTGCATTTCATCTCATTTACTGTTGCAAGTCGACAGTTCTGTAAACTTCACCTCCATCTCCCGCTGCATGCTTGCCTGGAGACGCTTAAGCTAAAGATACTTACTTTAGTGGCAACTGCAATTTGGAGAGTTCTCCTCCCCCTCTGAAGAAGCTTGAGCTGCCTAGCAACAATTGTTGTTTTTTTTAAAAAGCCTGCTGCCTGCTTGGGAGGCAATTTACAATACCATAGTTCCTGAAACCTGAAACAGCTGATTTGGGGCTAGAAACAGCCTGCAGCAGTGGTGGGGAAAAGTATCTCAATTCAGGCAACCATCAGAGGAAATAATAAGTCAAATCTTCATTCATTTAACAACACATTTGAGTCAATTAATGAGTTTGATTTTAAAATGTTGTAATATTGAGTCTGATTCATTTGACGATTACGAGCCTAATGGGCAGGCTCTATTAGGCTCGTACCTCAGGGACTATCTGTACTAGCCAATTAGTAATAGACAAGAACCAGAAGACAAGAACCAGAAGACAGCAGTGGTGATAGATGTAGTGATGCCAAAGGACAGCAATATCAGGAAGAAGGAGTATGAAAAACTGAAGAAGTTCCAGGGCCTGAAGGAGGAACTGAAGAGGATGTGGAAAGTAAAAGCCAAAGTGGCCCCTATTCTAGTAGAAGCATATGGGGCTGTGACTCCTAAGCTGGTAGAGTAGGTCCATCAAATCTCAGGAACAACACCAGAACTCTGTCCAAAGGAGTGCAGTGCTGGGAACAGTTAGGATACTGTGCAGAACCTTCAAAATCCTAGGCCTCTGATAGAAGACCCAAGTCTGAAGAATATACAGATGAGAAAGAATTTTTTTATGGTTTAACCAGCATCAAATGCTACATATATACAGTATGTGTCTGGGAAAAAGACTGGACTTAAATACATTTCTAAAGGTCTGCAGGGTTTAAGTTTCTCTTAAACATATTGAATTTGTTGGAATTACACACACACCTCATCTTGAATTAAATTTATGCCTTACCATCCGCTGAAGCATAATTATCTTTGGGCCAAGATTTCTGCTTACTGTGAAAATATGGATTAATCTTAAAGTAAAAATAATGTAATCCAGACAAAAAATTACTCTGCCAGAATACCAAGATGTTTCATTTGAAGAGTGGAGCCTGTAAAAAGAACAGATACACATTAGTAGAAAACTCCATTTTCAAATTACCTGGTTACCATAGTTCTGTTTCAAATACTATATTTATTTTTGTTACTGTTGCTAAATAGCCCAGACCCCCACATTGTAAATATTTTTATTCTCACAATAGGTTAAAGTGAAATAAAATTGTCTCATAGTGCTTCCATATGTTAAATATTCAATGATTTATTATCATTTGTATGAAGATTACAGTTTTATTCTGGGCACCTCCATTTTCAGAATTGTAATTGTACTCTGTAGAAGAAGACTGAGTATTTTGACAACAGATAACCTTAGCCCACCCTTAATATTTGGAGAGAGATTTACAATTAATGGAGTGCTCCAAATTGAATGGGAATTTAATACAAACCAGGGACAAAAGGCATTATTTTGTCTCCAGGTTTTGGGAATTTTTGTTTTCTAGTTAAGTTAATCTGATTTTAGGACTGATGTAAGAACCCATTTATATTTCATTTCTATCTATCTCCTCTGATCTAAAACCAAATCTCATCTTCCCCTGGGTTCTGCCATACTCCCAAGGGGGAGGGGGGATATGCCTGTGGGGTTATTGCTTTCATTTCCTCTATTTGGTACAATGTAACCTTTTGTTTATTGCCTCTGTGTCTGCTGCCCATTACAATGTAACAAATTGCCTCCTGCACTATGCATCTCTCTGAACTTTCTTCTCCCTAACCTGGCAGTTAGGAAAAGAGGGGGGGGGAGAAATACAAACCTTCAGAGCCTGGCTTATTTCTCTGGTCTCAAAAGGAAGTGCGAAGAGCTGATTGAATATTGTGCTATAACCGGAGCCGGATCGATGTTATCTCCCCTTTCCCACAATGGACTTAACACCTGGGGATTGGCCAGTCTGAACCATCCAGATGAACTGTGGGATGGGGTTTGCTTAGGGCAGTGGTTCTCAACCTTTTTAATGCCGCGACCCCAACCGGTCATAAGTCGAGGACTAAACCGGTCATAAGTCGAGGACTAAACCGGTCGTAAGTCGAGGACTAAACCGGTCGTAAGTCAAGGACTACCCAACCGGTCGTAAGTCGAGGACTTTCCCTGCCCGGGAGCGCCGCACATGCGTGGTTCCGCCCCCTGCACTGGCCGAGGCGTAGCTGGCAAGTGGCAGAGACGGAGCAGGTCGACCACCAGCTGGCCCAGCCCAAGGGAGGTAAGGCACCCGCCGGAAAAGGGGAAAAAAATGGCGGACAGCCTTGCTTGGCGACCCCCATAAAATGGTCGATCGACCCCAAATGAGGTCCCGACCCACAGGTTGAGAACCACTGGCTTAGGGACACTTTAAAATATCGATCTGTAAAGAAATCTCTCAGATCCTGTCTATTATGCCTGCTATCAACTACTCTTAATAAAAGTTCCTATTGGAAGAAATTGTTTCCAAGAGTTCTGCTTTCTTAAGATGTGGGATTGAAGTGGGCCCTTACATTTACATTATATATTCATGCATTTCCACCTCATAATGATGGAAAAATAGTGCTTTGGGTCTATCAGAGTAGCTGGGGCTCCACAAAAAGCTATTGGGGAAGTACAAATTGCTCACTATTCCCTTAAAAAAAAAACATTGTTTACAAGAATCTGTCTTCCAATTTGTCAAAAGATTTGTTTCTTATTTTATCAGATTTATATGATATTTATTTCAGTGTGCCTAGATAGACATGGATCCCATAGAAAGCTTATTCTCAGAATTTAAGAAGAGCCAGGGGATGCCTTATAAATCAATGGTGGCTAAGAACTAGAATTCAAGTCTGTCAAGATCCTTTGAGATCTTGAGCCCATCTTTGCTAGTGTTAGCAATTCCCCCAGCTTGGTGTCAGACTTAGCAATTCTTATATCCCATTTTTCTGTGGAAAAAAATGGCACTAAGTTGTTTACAAAGCCCTAGTAAGACCACACCTGGAATACTGCAGTCAATTTTGGTCACCATACCACAAAAAAGATTTTGAGAGTTTAGAAAAAATTCAGAGAAGAACAATTAAGTTGATCAAAGGCCTGGAGGCTGCGAGACTTGGGTTTGTCTAGTCTAAAGAAAAGAAGAAATGGGGGAGACATGATAGCAGTGTTTCAGTATTTGAGGGGCTGCCAC
Source organism: Protobothrops mucrosquamatus (assembly GCF_001527695.2). Taxonomy (NCBI): domain Eukaryota; kingdom Metazoa; phylum Chordata; class Lepidosauria; order Squamata; family Viperidae; genus Protobothrops; species Protobothrops mucrosquamatus. The sequence goes on along the minus strand of NW_015388256.1, from coordinate 324,138 downwards.
AAGGCAAAAGGGGCCAGGTTGTTCACCAGAGCATCAGAGGGAAGGACAAGAAACAATGGTTGGAAACTGACCAAAGAGAGAAGCAACCTGGAACTAAGGAGAAACTTCCTGACAGTGAGGACAATCAACCATTGGAACAGTTTACCCCCAGAAATTGTGGGTGCCCCATCACTGGAGATCTTTAAGAAAAGACTAGACAATCAGCTGTCTGAGATCCTGTAGGTTCTCCTGCTTAAGTGGGGGGCTGAACTAGAAGACCTCCAAGGTCCCTTCCAGCTCTATTCTATTAAATATATAGTACAGGCAATAAAATACAATCTACTAATTCAAACTATTAAAAAAACCATCATAAAAATTTAAAACATGGGGTAAAAGTTATATGTTTTGCCTCTTCATAAATTATAGCACATTATCACCAGTGATAGATTAATCCATAGACAATCTGCACTGCAGAGAAAACTTAATTATGTACAATTTTCTGATAGTAATCAAAGAAATAGGAATGACATTACTCAAAGGTGGTGCCTTCAATTCCCATCTCCTTCAAGCACTTGTAGACATAAGTAGTTCTGGACTTAAAACCATTCATTTAGTGACTGTTTGAAGTTACAATGACATTGAAAAAAGTGACATGACCATTTTTCACACTTACAACCCATGGTCATGTGATCAAAATTTAAATGCTTGACAACTGGCATATTTTTATGACGGTTGCAGTGTCCCAGGGTTATGTGATCACCTTTTGCTAACTTCTGACAAGCAAAGTCAGTTGGGAAGCCAGATTAATTTAACATCCATGTTACTATTCATTTAATAACTGTGGCAAGAAAGGTCATAAAATGGGGCAAAACTTGCTTAGCAACATAAATATTAGGCTCACTTGTCGTCCTAATTCAAGGACTACCTATCTTATGATTAGCTAAAAATCACTGAGTCATCAATTTCTTCTTTCTTCTCCTCAGCCTTTAGGGTAATAAAGACTATTTTCACACCTAAATCAAATTTACACCCAAATTGGATTTTTCCTCTTTTGGAAAAAGTGATCTTTTAAAGCTTCAATCATATGATGCTTTCAATTTTACTTTGGTAGAACTTTTAGATTACTCTACAGGTAGTCCTCGACTTATGACTACAATTGGGATGGAATTTCCATTGTAAGTTGTTGTGGTAGTAAATTGAGTTGAACTCGATTTTGGGGCAATTTTTATAGTGGTCATTAGGCAAATCACTATGGCTGTTTAACAAATCCAGTTTCTCCAATGGACAATTTTCACTAGAAATTTACAAAAAGGTCATAAACTGTTAGCACATAACCACAGATCACCGGTCAGAAATATGAGCTAGTTACCAAGTACCCAATTGTGATCAAGTGATTGTGGGGTGGTGCAACAGTCATAAATGTGAGCATATGTTGTATTTTACTTTTTCTGAGGCTGTTGTAACTTTAAATTATCATTAAACAAACAGTTGTAAGTTGAGGACTACCTGTATTTTTCACGCAAATGAAAAATGCTGTTCTTTGTTATTGTCAGAACCCTGTCTTTCTATGGGCATTAGGATTTCTGTTCTCTTTCGGATTCTGCCATTCCTCTGGGGGGAGGGGGAGCTCGGAGTTGCTACAGTGTATTTCTTTTGCTTTGTGTATTTCCTTTGCTCTATCCTCTTTGATGTTTCTTCTTCAGGGTGAGAACGGAATGTGCCTCCGGCCATCTGCCTTATCTCCAGGCGCAGAGAAGAAACGTGGAGACCTAACAGCCTTGGAAGTGGCGCCTTATCGCTCCGTTCCCACAACATGGGAAATCCTCAGATCCTGCCTTCTACTACTGCTGTCAACACCTTCCAATAAAAGTTCCTTTTGAAATGATATTTGTTTCAAAAGTTCTGCTTTCTTGGGAGGCTTAATTGAGGCAGTTCCTTACATTAGGCAGGATCTGCAAAGTGGTCAGCCTGGAGGGAAAACCCCTACCGTGGGAACTATGCAAAGCGATGTCGAACCACGGCAGTGAGAAAGGGGAAAGCAAACTTTGCGGGGAAGCTCCCCCCGAGGTTGGCCTGAGTGGCAGCAGCTCAGATTCCTTCAGCTCATCCGATGAAGCCATGACCAGGGAGGATTGGGAAAAGCCGAGATGGTAGATTGGCATGGGAAAAAAGGAAGAATGGCAAGCGGAAGCCAGAAAGGTAATCCTCAAACGAGGCAGCTATCAACCAGGATGGAAGTGAGAGATGGAGATATCACTCAACCTCAGCAAAGAGGAAGATAAGAGACCAACCTGGTCTGATCGCTTCCTTAAACAAGCCATAAGTCTGATGGTAGAAATGTTCAAAAGCCTTAAAGATGAAGAAGCAGACCTCTGCCAGGGCTCAGAGGTGCTGAGACTGGAAGAGGAAAAATTCAGAGAGGGTGAGCTGGCAAATCCTGGTCCCTCCACCAGCGCCTCAGAAGCGATGGCCGGAGCCGCAGCCCCAACACGAGCCACCACAGCTGGGGGAGACGGGCACAGAGCCAGATGGAGGAGGACCCACCAGCCCGACCAGAAGGTGCCATTCTTGGTGTGAAGTATGACAGGGTGCCCCAACAGCTAGGATTTTTCCTAGCCCATGGCCTGAGCTACATGGAGGAATACAGCCGAGACATCCCCAGTGACAGCAGACGGGTCAGAGCAGTGACCATGGCTCTGGAGGGGGCAGCTGCTCGGTGGATGGTGACCCTGCATAACACACTCCCAAGCTCCAAAACTTCATGGCAGCTCATGGCAGCTTTGAGGTGGAGATTCAAGGACTTCTAGCTGACCAAAAAGCCAGAGAACTCGTCAAAACAATGAGGCAAGGTCATCGCCTGGTGGCCGAGTACACAGAGGAGTTCAGAGACCTGGCATGCTGCCTCAACTGGCTGGAGGAAGTCCTAGTGGGCCATTTCAAAGATGGGCTGAACAATGATCTGTACCATGTGTACATCGCCTTGGGAGATCTGGATTGCCTCCATGACTGGTACATCCTGGCCAAGAAAGCCAAGATCGACCAAGCCCCAACATGGAGACGCTTCCCCTCAAAGGGAAAATGAGAGGTGACAAAACCCCCCACAGCGACCTGCTTCAAATGCGGTAAAGAAGGGCACTGGGCTGCAGAATGCCATTTTAAAACTCCAGTGTGCAAGCCAGACCGATATGGTGGAGGGAAGCCTGGGAAGACTCCCCAACGATCCAGGGAGACCACCATGGAGAGCACTGAGGTCGTCGAGGTTCAATCCCCCAGGATCCCGGGGGAAGGAACTCTGGCCCTGGCAGGAAAGCTACAGGACTTGCCTGACAGCAACTCCAAGAATGAACCCCTGGTAATTGGACCCACCATGCCCCTCACCAGAACAATAAAATGATTAAGTCCAGGAATGCCAAGAAAAGTAACCCTAAAGGCTCTGTTGGACTTGGGTTGTACCTGTTGCTTAATAAGCCCAACCTTAGTGGGGAATCTAGTGAGGAGGCTGAAGAAACCAATTTCATTTGGCCAGCTAGATGGGTCCATCTCAGGGGGAAACCCAGCTAGAGCTCACGATGGGGGATCACACTGAGACTTTGACTTTTATAATGACCCCCCAGCATGGAGTGGCCCCTAATTTGGGAGATGATGTGGCTAAGGAAGTGGAATCCAAGGATGGACTGGAGGACAGGAGAGCTGATGTTTCCAATAGAGAGGCTCACTGCACGGGGGAGGGGGGAACCCACAGACCCAAGAGGAAAGGAGCTCCCGAGATGGTAGCAACTGCAAAAGATCAGAGGTTGGAAACTGTACCCAAGGAATACCGGGATCAGCGAAGAATGGTCCGACGAGCTACCCCCCCATCGTCCCACTGACTGTTCCATTGAGATCCTATTGGGAGCCAAATTACCTAAGCCCAAAATGTACTCAATGACTCCCTGGGAGCTGGAAGAGTTTCAGAAATTAATAGAGAAAAATTTAGTGCGAGGCTTCATACAGCTGGCAAGACCAAAAACGGCGGGCCCAATGCTGTTCCATGAAAAGAAAGACGGGTCCCTTTGCCTCAGCATGGACTATAGATCCTTGAATGCAGTGTGTGAAAACAATATCTACCCCTTGCCACTAATGAAGGACATGTTGGCTCACCTAGTGAAGGGGAAAATATTCTCAAAATTGGACCTACAGGAGGCATATTACCGGGTCAGGATTAAGGAGGGAGACGAATGGAAGACAGTGTTTAACCACCCCCTAGGGTGCTTCCTATTCAGGGTACTCCCATTTGGACTACAAGGTGCCCCAGCTGTGTTCATGCAGCTGATAAATGAGGTCATTCAGGAGCACCTTTACAAGGGGGTTCTGGTGTATTTCGATGACATCTTAATTTTCACCGAAATGAAAGAGGAGCATGTCAAACTAGTCAGAGTGGTTCTAAAAAAGCTGCATGCTGCCCGACTTTATGCCAAGCTGTCAAAGTGTGAATTCCATAAGGAAAAAATTGACTATTTGGGGTATTGCATCTCTCATAATGGGATAGAGATGAATCCAGAAAAGGTCTGGGCGGTGCTAAAATGGGCACCACCATGCACAAGAAGGCAATTGCAAAGCTTTCTGGGGTTCTCTAACTTCTACCGACAGTTCATCCCCTCTTTTGCGCAGATAGTGCTTCCCATTACCAATTTACTAAAATTGAGGGGGAGGGAAAGCCGAAATCTAGCCAACCACTGAAATGGACTATGGAATGTCAGGCCACATTTGAAAAACTAAAGAGACTTTTCTCAGCTGAGCCAATCCTAAAACACCCAGACCCAGAAAAACCTTTTGTCATTCAGGCAGACGCTAGTGATGTGGTAGGGGCAGTCCTGCTCCAAGAAAACCAAGAAGGCCAGTTACAACCTTGTGTATACACCTCGAGAAAATTCACAGAAACCAAGCAGAGGTGGATGGTATGGGAGAAGGAAGCCTATGCCGTGCCTCACATGGAGGTATTTCTTGGAAGGAAATAAAATCCCTTTCCAAGTGTGGACTGATCACCTGGAAGCATTAAAAAACCCAAGGAAACAGTCCGCAAAACAAGTGAGGTGGTCCCAACACTTCCACCAATTTAACTTCACCATCAAATACCTACCTGGGGGAAAGAACTTTCTAGCCGATACCTTATCAAGGCTGCTACAATACAATAGTACAAAAACAGAGGTAGTCACCACATGGACACAAGCAAAAAATCCAAAAATCCCTAGACAGTGCACCAGGACTGGCGTTTAGACAAGCACTGGAAATGGATGAATGGTTCCTAAATCACAAAAACCTCTGCTCAATGGATGATGGGCTGCCATGGGTGGGGGAAAAACTATATGTGCCCAAGGCCCAAAGACTAAAATTCATGCAACTCTGTCAAAAGTAGCTGGACACTTGGAGTTTGTGAAAAAACTTTACTTAGTAAAGAGGCAGTTCTGGTGGCCGTCCATAAAGAAAGACATTGAAAGCTATGCAGCCAGTTGCCCCATTTGCGCAGCTGCAAAATGGAGGCAAGGAAAAATGCCGGGCCTTTTACAAGCAGTAGCAGGCCTATCAGCACCTTGGAGAGAAATTTCCATGTACTTTATTGTGGAACTATTGGAGAGTGCAGGAAATACTATCATTGGGGTGGTGACAGACTTATTCTCCAAACAGGTGCATTTTATCTCATGCCTGAAAATTTCCACGGCTAAGGTCCTAGCCAAAATGTTTGTACAGCATATCTACCGATTGAATGGGGCTCTGCAACGCATAATTTCAGACGGGGGGGGGCAATTCACCTCAGAGTTCTGGAGAGCCTCCTTGGACCTCCTAGGTACCATCCAGGGCCTGTCATCTTGTCATCATCCGCAAACAAATGCGAGGACAGAACGATCAAACTCAGTACTAGAACAATATTTAAGGTGCTTTATTAATTACCAACAATTGGACTGACTTGCTTCCTTTTGCAGAAGTGGCTTACAACAATGCCATACACTCCAGCATGGGTTATACCCCATTCCAGGTCGCAACAGGACAAAGCTTCAACCCAATGTCTGAATTGCCGGTTAATGAACCCACCATCCCCACCCTGAAGGAATGGATCGCACAACTCCAAAATATGTGGCCAATAGTTAGAAAAGCGCTAGAGGAGGCTAGGAAAGCTTACAAAGCTAAGGCAGATAAAAGGCAAGTAGAACCTAAGACATTTAAAGTGGGGGGGGAGTATACCTGTCCACAAAGTACTTAAAATCTCTACAGCCATCAAAGAAATTAGGGCCGAAGTTTGTGGGACCATTCCCTATATTAAACAGGTCATTAACCCAGTAACAGTAGAATTGGAACTCCCAAAAACATTAAGACAGGTTCATCTGTTATTTCACTGTAGTTTATTAAAACATGAGCTAAGCTCACCCTTAAGGCCAGCCACAGTTCCTTCTCCTCCACCTATTATGGTGAAAGGGGAACATTTTGAAGTCAAGGAGATCCTAGATTCTAGGAAGCACCATGGGTCAACACAATACCTGATAGCTTGGAAAGACCTCCTATCTTCCCAGAATGAGTGGGTTCATAAAAGACATGTCAGAGCCCCCAGGCTACTAAAGAAATTTCATGTTCAATATCCTGATAAATCTGACTAACCCTTATCTTTTGTCTGTCCCTGTTATTATTTTCTTCTCTCTCCAGGTGGATCTCTCTTTTTTAAGGGGGGGGCCAGAATGTTAGAACCCTCTTATGGACATTAGGGTTTCTGTTCTCTTTCGGGTTCTGCCATTCTTCTGGGGGTAGGGGGAGCTCGGGGTTGCTACAGTGTATTTCCTTTGCTTTGTTCCTTGCTCTATCCTCTTTGATGTTTCTTCCTTGGGGTGAGAATAGAATGTGCCTCTGGCCATCTGCCTTATCTCCAGGCGCAGAGAAGAAGCATGGAGACCTAACAGCCTTGGAAGCAGTGCCTTATTGCTCCATTCCCATGACATTTTAACACCTGCAGATTGGCCTATTTGAATCGTCCAGATGGACAGTTGGGATGGGGTTTTCATTGTCTCTTTTAAACTATTGATTCACCCGAGAAATCCTCAGATCCTGCCTTCTACTACTGCTGTCAACACCTTCCAATAAAAGTTCCTTTTGAAATGATGTTTCAAGAGTTCTGCTTTCTTGGGAGGCTTAATTAAGGCAGTTTCTTACAGTTATATTTCTTTCCATCACTCTGGGTTGATGTAAATATCTTGATGTTTGAATCTGAAAAAACTCTTGTAAGAAATACCCCTGAGATATCTTTCCAAGATATCTAATTAACAGAATAATAGAGTAGGATGGGACTTTGAAGATCTTCTAGTCCAACCCCCTGCTCATGCAGAAGACTCTATACCAGAGTTCCCCAACCTTTCTGGGTTGGGGCCCGGAGGGAAAGAGAAGAGCAGAGAAATGTGTGAGAAATTGGACTCCCACAAACAAGAGTGGGTCAACCTATTTTCCAAAGCACCCGTAGGCAGGACAAGAAGCAATGGATGGCAACTAATTAGGGGAGAAGCAACTTAGAACTAAAGAGAAATTTCCTGACAGTGAAAACCTTAAACCTGCGGAATGACTTCTCTTCAGAAGTTGTGAGTGCTCCACCACTGGAGGCTTTTAAGAAGAGATTGGACAGCCATTTGTCTCAAATGGTATAGGGTCTTCTGCTTAAGCAGAAGGTTTGGACTAGAAGACCTCCAAAATCCCTGCCAAATCTGTTGTCTTATTGTGTTAAAATTTTGGAAAGTTGATTGTACACTGAAAGATAGAATAGTAGTTTCATAATGCACTGCTTTCAGCCACCTAAAAAAACGCCAGTATTCCGTGTCCATGTATTTCTCTCACATATTCTTTGCCTTGGAAATGAATTTCAAAAGCAGTAACTTTTCTATCTGATTGAAAATTAATGAGAAAAACTGCAGAAATTTTCAATATATTACTTGTTTTTTACATAATTATTATAGCATATTTTTGTTCCTCTAGCTCTGAACACAAGGCAACAGAAGTATCACCGTGAGTCAACTGAAACATACCTGAACACAATTCCTGATATGAAGTAGAAAATTCCAAGGGTGTCCATAACATTCCATAAGTCAGAAAAGTATTTATTCCCATTCATATACCACTAATAAAAAACAGAAACAGAAAATTATATATCAATAGAATAAAGATAAGTAAACAATACCATGAGCTCAAATATTTATATGTACCAAAGAGGAAACATATATTTACTATATTTACTTAAGGAAGTTGGTAAAAAGCAAAGAAAAACAAAAAACATGAGATATGGACAGTTTGACTTCTTGGGTGTTTTGCTATGTGATCTACACTCTTGTGTATCACCAATTTCACGAATTTTGATGGATGAGGGAAAGTGGATACTTTGAAATTGCTCTTGACTTTCTTACCTACTAGGACAAAAATGCATCATTGTGGCATATCTTCAAATGTGCTATAAAAGATTGCATTTTCTTTTAATCATGTCTTTAAATGTGAAACCACATTCTGTTATAAAAGCCTAATCAAACAAGTGCTTTGTTTATAGAATGTGTACTCATTGTCCAATTAATCCTGTACAATTCTCTAAACCAACTGCCATATTAAAATTGTCAGTTTCACTAACCCTTTTAATTTAGTCTTAATCAGATTTTTATCTGATTATCTTCACATGATAGGTTTTGTTTATCTACAGTATATTTATTAGTAAGGATGGTTAAACATTCAGCCATCTAGTGGGGTGGCCTTCTCATAGATATCAAGTTCTCACTTTATCAATCAATCAGAATAGAGTTGGAAGGGACCTTGGAGGTCTTCTAGTCCAACTCCCTGCTCCAGAAGGAAACCCTATACCATTTAAGACAAGTGCCTATCCAGTTTCTGAGAATGCAGGATAGGACAAAGCTTGTGTTTTTTTTCATATTCTTATGATTTATGTTCTTATGCTACTCTTGCTTGTAATCTTTTTTTTATTTTTTTATTTTTATTGAAAATTTTATAAAGTTTTTACAATATAAATCCCCCCTCCCCCAAACCCAACCCTCCAACCCTCCCCCCTTCACTTCCCAGAGCCAATCACAGGATTAACAATAAAATAATCATAATCTAACTAACATAAATCAACTATTAATCTAACAAATCTATAACTTCCTTTAACTCTCTTTTTTTAAAAACAAATATACAATTATTACATACCATAATATTAACATAATTTTAAATATTCAGAAATTCATTCAAAAACCAAATAATATTTTTGGTTCCATATTTAAACTCAATATAATCAATCCATCTTCTCCAAACCAATATATATCTTTCTTGTGAGTAATCCTTCACATAAGCGGAAATCTTGGCCATTTCTGCTAAGTTTGAGACTTTAAATACCCATTCTTCTATAGTGGGTAAACATTTAATTTTCCAAAATTGAGCAATTAATAATCTTGCAGCAGTTATAAGATTCAACATCTTGCAACCCATGAGTTAACTCTATCCAAATTAACTCCCCTAGATATCCCCTCTATTATCTGTCCTGGAGTTGCCCATATAGGAATTTTATAATTTAATTTATAATAATATTTCTTCCAGACTAGTAATAAGGCACTCCTTAAGATATGAGCCTTAAAATTTGTATCCACCTTTTTATCATAGATTAAATATGCCTGCCAACCAAATAACAAATCCCATCCTTCAGGAGAAAGTATATTCTTATTTGTTAAATTTAACCAATCACTAATCCATGTCAATACCACCGCATCATAATACAATTTTAAATTAGGAGCTTTAAGTCCTCCCCGTTCCCTTGCATCTTGCATAATCTTAAACTTAACTCTTGGCTTTTTGCCCGACCATATGAATTTATTAATACCCCTCTGCCACTCCTCCAAACTCTTGCTTGTAATCTTGACAGGATAGGCAGATAAAGATCTCTTGCTTGATAGTCCAAAGTAATGATGTGCATAGGAAGACATAGACCAATAAAGTCAGGAAATCAAAGAAAACAAACTGGTACACCTCCTATGCATAGTGACTTTCCAACACTACATATGGAAGCAGGGCAAGAGAAATAAATGGCTGGAATGAGAACCAAGAAGAAATATCACCTTTTATTAAATGCATTGTGATAATCTAAAAATTTAATACCTGGATAAAGCATAACACATGGTATATAACCATAAAACTAATTTGTTTCATATTGCAAAAATAATACCAGAACATAGAGATGGACAGTGGTATCCAAAATCTATTGTTAGGGTATTTGGGGAATGGGGCAAAATCACAGCAAGAACTATGTCAAACTACTGAAAATATAAAATATCCACCCTCCCCTCCTTCTATTTATCTCCTCCTTCTCCTCCATTTCCACCCTCCCCTTCCCCATTTCTGTGGATTTGACCAAATGGGGAATGATGAATCCTTTCCTTGACTTAGTGAGATTTCTGGATTTATAACTCTAAAGAAACATAGATGTTACATCCAGCACTGATCATCCTTATGTGCTCCATGTTGTGAGCCAGCTCCCCAAACATAGCAGAGAAATCTCTGCTCAGAAAGCAGCAAGAAAAAACACTCTGTTTCACCAAATTGGGGGGGATCCATTCAGCCCCTGCCTTCCCTGGCAGAGATAGCAGAGCAAAAATGCTCTGTTTCACCAAAGGGAGGGGGATCTGTTCAGCCCCTGTCTTCTCTGGCAGAGATAGCAGAGCAAAAATGCTCCATTTCACCAAAAGGGGGGGATCCATTCAGCCCCTGCCTTCCCTGCCAGAGAAAGCAATCTCTACTCAGGAAGCAGCAAGAAAAAAGGAGCATTTCTCTAAGGGGAGGGGAATCCACCCTTTGCCTTTCAAATTTTGCTGCTTCCCTGCTTCTTGTTTGTCAGCATGTCTCTGGGTGATTTTTGGTTTGGTGGGCTGCCGAGTTGGCTCCACGTCCAGTTGCTCATGACGATTTGTTTTGCGCCCACCTGGCCGTGCCCACCTGGCACCCCCTAGCCAGCCACACCGACATGGTTGCATCTACTTGGCCACGCTCACCCACCCGCCCTGAGTCATCAGCCCCGAGTCATCCACACCTTATCCTTCGCATTGGCACGGCCACGCCCACTCACCCACACCCACCTGGCAGCACTCAGATGGCCACGCCTAGCCAGTCATTGTCAGAACCCATATTAATAGGTCCCCTAACCTTTGTCCCCCTCCTCATTTTGCTATCTTTTCCTCTTTCACTTTAACCTGAATTTCACTCTCCTCTCATCCTGCCATACTCCTAGGGGGAGGGGGGAGTGCTTGAGGGTTATTTCATTGACTTCCTGTATCGTTACAATGTAACACTTTGCTTTCCTGCGTTATTTCTCTGTGAACTTTCCCATCTCTTACTGTCAGTTAGCAAAGGGAGGGGAAGAATGGAATGCAACCTCCGGCAACTGCTTTATCTGCACGCTCCCAGAGAAGGTGCAAAGAGCCACCTAAACATCACAGCTAAAACCAGAGACAGACTGATGTTATCTCCCCTTTCCCATGAGGAACCTAACACCTGGGGATTGGACAATTTGAACTGACTGGATGAACTATGGGGTGGGGTTTTGCTTGGGACACTTCTACCTATTTTTTTTTTTTATAAAATTTTTTATTAATTTTTCAATTAAAACAACAAATACAAATGATGCATATATATACACCAACAAACAATAAAGATACTCAAAACATTTTCGGATACACTCGGCAGTCCCCGCCTTGCCTCCACCCTCATCCACTTTACCTCTCCTTCCTCCCCCTTAACCTACAACCTCTCCTCCTTTTCTTACCACCTCTCTACATCCCCTTCACCTTCTTAACCACCTCATCGAGTGCAACTTGGGGTACCAGCCGAGTATATCCTCTTATTAATACAATTCCATTATATACTTATAATAATTAAATACATCAAATTATAATTTCCCCCTAATCGCCTCCCCTCCCCGACTTCCCAGAACTAACGCACCCTAAAGCAATCAGTTATATAGAAAAAAACTTTAACTCGAATAAAAAATAAAAAAACCCAAAAATTATACTATTTTAACACCAACACTCATATATAATTATCCATCTTCCCCCAATCCAAATATCTAAAAATTAGACTTTACCATTTCTCATTATAATAATCCCATTAAATACAAAAATTAAATCCTTTAAAATAATATAATTATATATCATTGATCATCTACTTCAAGACATTCATATAAATTCATTCTTCTTATT
>NW_015388256.1:302620-309155 GCF_001527695.2 Protobothrops mucrosquamatus | reverse complement strand
GTGGCTGTTCCAACTAGCGGGACTGGCCTGAGGGATTTTAAAGGGGGTTTTAATTACTTTTAAATTGGACATATTTAAATATTTCGTTTTAATCAAATTTTAATTAAGTATGTATATATGTTAGTATTTTATTCAATTGTCAGCCGCCCTGAGTCCGTAAGGAGAAGGGCGGGATATAAATGCAATTAATAAATAATAAATAAATAAATAAATAAATGAGGTTTTGAAGTGGGCCCTGACAGTCATACTCACCTGGCTGCAGTGAGTCGTCACAGACCCATCTGTGGATGGCTTTTCAGTGCTTTTTTCACATATTTGGGGTTTGGTATAGTATAGTTGCATGTTGTCCAAGGATGTATTTAGTTGCATGTTGTCCAAGGATGTATTTAGTTTGTTTTATGTATTGGAGTTCACGGCATTGAAGCGACACACACAAGTTGTTAACCAAGCTCTTCTTTATTCGTTCCACGTTACCACTCAGCAACCCAACAGGTTTGCAGGCCTTTTATCGTTTTTCCCCACATCCAATCATAAATCCCCTTTATTCGCGCCTTGCATCTGCGCGCAAGACTGGCGCCAACCAGTCTGGTCCCAGGCAGCTTTTACAGTTGCCCGGGACCGTTTGCAACATTTCTGGGCTGGCTGAGTTTCCTCAGCCAGCCCAGGGCACAACACCCCTCCCCCCTAGATGAAACACACAACTATACACATAGTTACACTTGTTTCCTGGCAGGGAAAAGAGAAATTCCTCTGCCCAATACACAGGCAAAATGCCTTTATAAAATAATAAAGTTAACTTAACAAAATGCTCTCCAAAATTATAATTAGTGTATTTACACTCTGCCAAGTGTAAATTCCCATCACCCAGTTATAGACCAGTAAGGTTCCTTTGGGATGACAGAAACCTCACATAATCTCCCAGATGCTTGGGAGGGGCCTTAGCCCTTTGCGATCTACGCAAGGTCAGGGAGGGTGCCTGATCTGTCAGCTCGCCTGCCTGGCTAGGCAGACCAGGACTTTTACTTAATGGTGCCTGGCCTACCGGCCCACCTGGTAGGCTCAATAGACCAGGACTTTGATGCCCATGGATAACAGGTGCCCCCCTTCACAGCGGACTGGCTGAGTTTTCTGAACTCCAGCCAGGTTCCCTTGGAAAGGAGGAAATTCCCAAACCCAATGGTGGAGCGGAGTTCTCCCCTTCCACCATGGACTGCTCTTGGGAACATTGTCCCTTGAGCCCACGACCCACCTCGGACATGACCTGTGTTGCAGCCATGTCCCAGTAGTTCCAGTCCCCCGTGTATGTGGCCGAGGTGCCAAAGTCAGGAGCCGCCTCTATGGCAAACCCCCTCTCAGGAGAATTCCTGTTCGGAGCACTTGCTGATGCGCAGGCCATCCCCCAGGGTGACTCCCTGTTCGGAGCAATAGCTGAATCATGAGGATGTCCTTGCTCCTCCACTGGGGCATTAACAGCAACCTGTGGGAATCCCCAGGCACTGTAAGACTGGTTCCCAGGATTTTGACCTGAAGTGTGAGTATGTTCCTGGTCCCCCTCCCCCCCGAGAGCAGAGCCAGGAGTAGAAATGTTGGGGGACAACCACCAGCACAGTTGGTCAATATGACGCCATCTCCCAAAGTCACTTCATATGATAGCGGCCCCGAGATCTTGCAGACAACAGCAGTGACCCAGAGATGTCCAGGACCATGGTTCCTTGCCCAGACCGGATCGCCCACCTGAAGTCTCCTAGGTGCCCACGGCTGTGACACCTGTGAAGCCACCCAATCTGGGTGCAGTCTGTCCAACTTCGTGATGAGGCGGTGACCCCAGCGGAGTTCAGCTGGGCTTTTTCCAGTGGTCGTGCATGGTGTGGTGCAGTGTGCAAGAAGAAAATCTGCTAACCTGTGATGCCAGTTATTATGCGTGATTGTTTTGAGTGCATCTTTGGTGGTGCATACCATCCGTTCGGCTTGCCCGTTGGTGGAAGGGTGGAAAGGAACTGACGTTGCATGCCAGATCAAGCTGGCCTGTAGGAAAGCCTGGAATTCAAAAGAAGTAAATTGGGGCCCGTTGTCAGAAACGAGGACATCAGGAAGCCCATGGGTAGCGAAGATTCCTCTCAACACCTGGATGGTTCTCAAAATAGTAGTGGAGGAGACAGGTACAACCTCTAGCCACTTGGAATGGCTATCCACCAGGATAAGGAAGAATTGCCCCTGAAAGGGCCCAGCGTAATCTAAATGTACCCTTGACCAAGGGGTTTGTGTCTCCTCCTACCTTTGTACAGGGGCCTGAGGCATTTCAGGCCATGACTGTTGGCACACCTGGCACCCATGCACCTGGGCCTCGATAGCTTTATCGAGCCCAAGCCACCAAAGATGGCTGCGTGCAAGGGCTTTCATGTGCACAATGCCCGGATGTCCCTCACGCAGAGAGGACAAGACTCTAGACCTCGGTGAGGCTGGGATGACTACTCTACTACCCCATAACAGGTACCCCTTAAATGTAGACAGTTTGTGCCTTCTTTGCCAGAAGCTTTGAAATGCAGCATCTGGACACGTGTCAGGCCATCCTGACAAGACCCATGTCAGCAAGCGTGTGAGCATGTGATCAGTGGCAGTTTCTGCAGCCACCTCCCTAGCATTGAGGGGAGATTCAGGTAACTCCTGAATGGAGAGAATGTGAATAGCAGGGGCAGGATCTGCCTCTATTTGTTTTAGGGGTAATCTGCTGAGGCCATCAGCATGGCCCATCTCTTTCCCAGGTTTATAAATGAGTGTATAATCATATGCTGATAGGAAAATTGACCATCTCAGCATACGTGGGGAAATAATGTGTGGTGTCTGTTTGTTAGTAGTAAACAAACCCAGCAGAGGCTTATGGTCTGTGTAGACCATGAAGTGGCGGCCATATAAGAAATCATGGAATATCTTTATGCCAGCCACTATGGCCAAGGCCTCTCTGTCAATCTGAGCGTAATTCCGCTCTGCAGATGACAGAGTCCTTGAATAGTAGGCTACAGGGACTTGGGTCCCATCAGCCTTCAGGTGGCTAAGTACTGCTCCCACCCCATAAGGAGATGCATCGCATGCGATGCACACAGGCAGTTGCTCATTGAAATTCGCTAAAACAGCATTTGAAGAGAGAAAGGCCTTAACCTCATTGAAACTCCTTTCATGGACTTTAGTCCACTGCCAAGGAGCCTGCTTGTCTAAGAGCCAGTGTAACGGCTCTGCCACTGCAGCCTTATGTGGGAGAAATGTGTGATAAAAGTTTAAAAGCCCCAAGAAAGCTTGCAGCTCACTCTTGGACTTGGGACTTGGGGCCTGCTGAATCGCTTGAAACTTGGATTCAGCAGGGTGGATGCCTTAAGCATCAATCCTGAAGCCCAAGAAATCAGTAGAAGTGACTCCTATTTTGCATTTGTCTTGCTTCAATTTAAGGCCTGCTTGGCGGAAACGAAGCAAGACAGCCCTTAATCTTTCTGCCAGATTTTGAGATGACTCCCCAGCAATGAGGACGTCATCGAAGTAGGGACAGACCCCAGGAATATCACGAAGTGTGTGTTCCATGACACTTTGAAATATGCCAGGTGCTACATTAACTCCAAACTGCAGTCTTTTAACCTTAAAGGCTCCTCTATGTGTTACAATTGTTTGGGCCTCTGCAGTTGCCTCATCAACAGGTAGCTGTTGATAGGCCTGTGCCAAATCAAGTTTTGCAAAAAGGCGCCCCCCTTTTAGGGAGGCCAGAATGTGGCTAACCACAGGCACTGGATATGTGTGCTGTTGCAACACTTTATTCAGGGTACACTTATAGTCTGCGCAAATGCGGACTTCTCCATTAGCCTTTAAAGGTGTTACAATGGGGGTTTCCCATGGACTGGAGTCCACAGGTTCTAAGATGCCCTGCTGGAGCAGCTTGTCCAGCTCTGTATCTATCTTGCCTTTGAGGGCAAAAGGCACCCTTCTAGGCTTGATCCTGATGGGCGTGATAGTTGGGACTAAACGTAATGCAATGGGAGGCCCCTTGTAGGAGCCAAAATCTGAGCTAAACACGTCAGCAAACTCCTTGCAGACTTCTGCAAGGCCCAACATTTGCACGCTGTGAAGCCCAGTCACTTGGATTCCAAGGGCCTCGAACCAATTGAGTCCAATAAGACTTGTGCGTTCACCCCCAACTACCACCACATCTATGAAGCCCTCAAAAACCTTACGCTGCACTTTGAGCGTAGCCTCCCCTTTCACACTGACTTTGGAATTCTGGAAGTCAGTGAGGATTAAATTCGATGGCTGAGTTTGACTGCTGCAAATCCTTTTGAAGGTGTCAAGTGAAATGATTGATAGAGCGGACCCTGTGGCCAACTCCATCAATAAGGGAACCCCTTGCAACTTCACGTCAATGCGAAGTTTTTTCTTAAGGGGTTTGTGTGTCCCTGTCCTCAGAATACTCCTGCGTGATGCCCAGAAACCCACCGTGTGTTGGCTGGGGACCCTGATACCTTTCTGAAGCAATTCTTCCCGAGGTTGGACCTTCTGACGACCCAAACAGACGGAGGCAATGTGACCTTGCCTTCCACATGCCCGGCAAATGGCAGAGCGGAATCTGCAGTCATGCTTGTGTCGTCCTCCGCAACCGAAACACTGAGAAGATACTGGGGCCTTGTCTGGACGCCCCTTCGGCCTTCTTTCTGCTGGTTGGTGAAGTCTGTCCATCTCCTCTTCAGGATCCGCTTCTGAATTTTCTCGAGCGTCCTCTTGATGGACGGACGTGACTGCTGTAGTGCTTTTGGCGAGTCGCAAGGCCTTCACAGTGCCGCCTGCTGCCTCTTCAGCTGCAACTTCGCGTAAGACATCTTGGAATGTGACTTCAGCTTTAGCAAATATTTTTTGTTGCAGCTCTCTACTTCTAAGGCTGCAGACAAAACGGTCTCGTAAGCGTTCCTCCAGTCCTTGAACTCACAAGGCCTGGCTGCTTGTCTCAAGGCAGCAATGAATTCCACAGCAGACTCACCAGGCTTCTGGTCCCTCTGCTCAAAAGCGTGCCTCCATGCAATTACAGATAGCTTCGGATAAAAATGATCCTTCAGCATATTCTTCAAGTCTGTGTATGTTACAGGCTCAAGCGGTGCAGGAGCTACTAAGTTCTTGGCCACATCAAAAGTGTCCTGGCCGCAGATGCACAGCAGAGTTGCTGCCTTCAAACCATCTTCTCGAACCTGGTTAACTCGCAGGTAGTTTTCCATCCGGGCCAAGTAAGATTTCCAACGCTCCGGGTGAGACACGTCGAATTCGTACAGCTGGCCGATCTTCGACATTGCTGGCTTCTCTTAGCCTCGCTGCAACTCCGGCTGGGAAGAGGCCCGTTTGCCAAGCCCACCTCCAGCGTTTGCATACTGGCAGGTGAGTGCAGATCTGGGCACCGAATTCCCGGCTTCCAGCTCTTTTTGGAGAGGCTAGGTTCTTCTAGTTGTCTTCTTCTTTGAAGCGATCCCACCTTCGTCACCACTTTTATGTATTGGGGTTCGCGGCATTGAAGCAACACACACAAGTTGTTAACCAAGCTCTTCTTTATTCGTTCCACGTTACCACTTAGCAACCCAACAGGTTTGCAGACCTTTTATCGTTTTTCCCCACATCCAATCATAAATCCCCTTTATTGACTTCCGGTTTGAATTCTGGCACCGATGGCGGCTTTTTTCTTTGCCGCCTGCCCCGAGGACGCATAAAAGCTGCAGGAGCAGCGCCAAACAGCTGCTCTGCGGCTTGGAATCCCCTTCCCCAGGCAAAGGGGAGGGGGAGGAGCCTCCCTGATAGGGGTAGAACTCCCGAGCTCTCACAGTTTTACAGCTGTGGGGGTGGAGGTGAGTTCCCCCAGAGTCAGGGACATCTCCGCGCTTCGGGCTGCCTCCGTTCCAGTGAACGAAGCCAGACGCGGATTCAACCTCTGCTTATGGGAGATCGTAATTTTTGTGAGCAGACAGAGCGATCCAGGTGTTTGGGAGCTGCAAGGATTTGAGCCTTTAGCTCTGAATTTAATGACTTCTCCATTGATGTTTAAAGGTTAAGAAGAAAGGAAGAAAAAAAATGGCCGTGGAAGGGCGTTTTGCTCTTTAACAGAGACTTTCACTTTTTGAGGACTTTCAATTTTGTTTTCACTTTCTGCTGGACTATTATTGTATTAGATCTACTTGTATTGTTGGTGGGCAAGCTATTTGCTTCTGTTTTTTGTGGCAGTTTTAAGAAAATCTTACTGGACATTATATTATATAAATTAAATTAGAGAAGAGGGGAAGAGAAAGTAAAATGGCTTTAAAGCGTGGGGGAACTTTCCCTCCTCAGAAAGGCTTGAGCTCTTCTTCTCCAGCTGTACAGATATCACAGCAGACAAAACCTACTCCCCCACCTTCTCCTCCAATGCCAGCTTTAACATTGAAAGATTTACAAGATGCTTTAAAGGACACTGCCAAACAGATTAGATGTGAAATGGATGAGCTGTTTGAAAAGAAACTTGAGGAAAAACTTGAAGAAAAAAATG
>NW_015388256.1:301222-302575 GCF_001527695.2 Protobothrops mucrosquamatus | reverse complement strand
TGAGCTGAGAGAGGATATAGTGTTTGCATTGCAAGGCCTGGCTGATCACGTAGATCGCATTGCAGTGCGGGTGGAAGATGTGGAGGAACATGTTGAAGTTTTGGACATCAGAATGGGGAAAGTGGAAGAGAGTACTGATATAAATCAGAATGAGATTCTTATGTCACAATTTAGAGAAATGGAACATGCGTTGAGAATAAGAGGATTGAGAGAAAATGCTCAAGAAAAACTGGAGGAGGAAATTGTAACAGAACTAGCCTTGGTTTTGTCTTGCAAGCCTGAAGAAGTCAAGAGAGAAGTGGAAAAATTTTTTAGAGTCAATTCATGGGTGGCGAGACAGAGAAACCTTCCAAGAGATGTTGTTGTTTACTTTTCAAAAAAATCAATCCGCAATGAAATTATTCAAGCTTTTTATAAACAGAGATTTCAAATTTTAGATCAAGATGTGATAATTTTAAAAGAAATACCACCCAAGATACTCAGAAGAAGAAAGGATTTTGGTTTTCTGTCTGAAGAATTGAAAGGGAGACAAATACAATTCAGATGGGAGATACCAGCTGGTATAATGGTTAATTATATGGGCGTGCGTTATCGGCTTAAATCGGTGGCAAAAGCAAGAGATTTTTATAGTTCAATTTTGAAAGAAGGCCCATCAGCATCTCCACAAGGTATTAGGAAGGAAAGAATTCAAGAAGATAAAGATATTCAAGGAGCCACATCATCATCAAGTGTTATCAACTTACAAGATCAAATTCAAGCTGAGTTACAACTTTTGGAAATTAAAGATGATCCAAAATCACAGAGAATGACCCGTTCAGCTCATAGACGTAAAGAAAGAGAGCAACGAAGAGTGGATGCGGTACCTATAGAGCAGCAAGCAACTTCAGAGCCAGTGGGAGGAGCGAGACCAAAGAAATCAGTGTCGGCTGATTTGCAAGGGGCGTTCCTGAGTCTCTCTGCCACTAAAGATGGCAAGGTTCCTGACATGGAATGTTAATGGCTTGAATTCACCGCAGAAAAGAAAAAAGGTATTTTATTATTTGAAGCAACACAAAAATGATGTTATTTGCTTGCAAGAGACTCATATTACAGCAAAAGATCAAAAGTATTTGACCAATTTACGATTGGGAACACATTTTATTGCACCTGCACCTCAGAAAAAAGGTGGAGTAGTTATTTATGTTAAGAATGAGTTTTTGCCTAAACTGATTGACTTTGACCCAGAAGGAAGATATGTTTTCATTGAAATACTTTTGAACGGGAAGAAATGTCTTATTATTGGATTATATGCTCCAAATCAACAGCAGAAACAGTTTTATAAATTGATACATCAGAAGTTAAATCAAATGGATT
>NW_015388256.1:274682-298149 GCF_001527695.2 Protobothrops mucrosquamatus | reverse complement strand
AATAATGTTTAATATGTTTGTTCAGAAGAGAGCTAAAGGATGTTATAGAATTGTTAACTTAAGGGTGATATAATCTAAGACAGAGTATAATTATTGTATTGTTAACCCTGTGTGTGGCTCTGGGAAGTCGGGGTGGGGAGGGAGGGGGGTGGGGGAGGGTGGGTTTTGGGGAGGAGGGGAGTTATATTGTAAAACTTTTAAAAAATTTCAATTAAAAAATAAATAAATCCCCTTTATTCGCGCCTTGCGCCTGCGTGCAACACCAGCGCCAACCAGTCTGGTCCCGGGCAGCTTTTACAGTTGCCCGGAACCGTTAGCAACATTTCTGGGCTTGCTGAGTTTCCTCAGCCAGCCCAGGACACAACAGTTTGTGTTTGGATTTAGTTTCTTATTCTGACACTCCTTGTGTCACAAGCAGCAAAAAATTATTTTAGGGTCTCCAGAATATGTATTTTGTATGGGTTTAGTGGGGCATTGTTGCTCCTTTTACCGAATTAGTTTAACTTGACAGTCTCAAAATTCTTGGCTATATCCAGAATCTGAGCAGCTGCAGCTCTTAGTCCAGACTCATCACCAAACTGATTCTTCTCTACCAAAACTGATCAAACTCCTGACTGTCAGGACCCACTTCAATACCTCATCCCAAGAAAGCAGAACTCATGGAAGCAAGCTTTTCCAAAAGGAACTTTTATTAGGAGAGGATGATAGCAGGCATACTAGATAGGATCTGAGGTTTTCCTGCTCAGATCAGTGATTTAAAGTGTCCCCAAGCAAACTCCACCCCATACTTCATCCAGACAGTTCAAACCGGCCAATCTCCAGGTGTTAAGTCCATCAGGGGAAAGGGAAGATAACATCAGGCCAGTTCTGGTTGGAACTGCAATGGTTAGGCGATTCTTCGCACCTTCTCTTGAGAGCAGAGAGTTAAGCCGGTTGCTGGATGCTGCATTCCTTTCTACCTCCCCCTTTTCTAATTGACAGTTTAAGGAGAGGAGTTTACGGAGAGAAATAGTGCAGGAAAGCAAAGTGTTACATTTTAGCAATAGAGAAAACTAAGGCAATAAACCCACAATCATTCCAGCCCTCCCCTCTAGGAGTATGGCAGAACCCAGGGAGAGAAGAGAATGGAATTTGGATCAGAGGAAGAAGCAAGGGAAGTATGAAATCAGACAGATATGGGTATTATTATTTGACAGATATTAGACAGGATCTATTGACCTTATTCCATCAGTACTCCTAGCTATCTAAGAGTTATCACAGATTTACTAAGAAAATAGAACCCCATAGGCGATCTCCCTATCAATTCATTTTAACCACCATGGATGTTGAGGCACTATATACCAACAATTCCCACAAAATGTAGTTCAAGCCATTAACCACATTATCACTGAAGCCAAAACAGCATGTCATGTGTGGTTTTTTATTCACCCATAACTACTTCACCTTTAGCAATGTCAGTCCTCCCAAGTAAACCAGACTGGAAATATGACTAGGTGAGTAATTCTATGTTATTGCAAGGCTACACTACTAGAAAATAGAATCTCCCAAGTGTATCTTGAAGGCACACATTTCCTGCCACCACCTTTAACTGTTTGAATTATTATAGTGGGTCCTTTCCAAACCTCTGACCATTGATCCATTGGGGGCTCCTGCTTCTCTTGTCTGTTTGTTTCGTAGGCAATATATATTTCCCTTGTCCCCCAAGGTACAAGCAGTAACATGTCCATGCAAATCAGTGGCATGGCCACTGGCAAATGAATATGTCCTCAACATGTGCAAATCTTCATGGCTCTTAAAGCACCACTTTCTTAACTCTCATCACATGAAGCCTTTATGAATCTCTCATCAAATTCCATCATGACTTCAACAACTTCTATCCCACCATCAATTTCATCCTTGACCTATCTATAGAAGTTCATTTCCTTGATGTCACCATAAAAATACACAATAGGCACATAAATATCATATCAAACATTGTCATGCATACCTAATGCTTCCAGCTTTCACCCAGTAAACAACACCGAATCTATCAGCCAGGCTTAATGCTACAATCACTTTTATTTTTTGACAGAGATGTTCAAGAATACCCAATAAGATAAGTTTATCAACAGATAAATAAATACAGTAGAACCAAATCAATTCTCAGGAAAAAAAATCTGCAGAAATAGAACAAAACACACCACTTGTTGCCACTTACAGTTTATACCTCAAACTACTCAAATCAATTATGAATAAGCTACAGCTTACACTGGACAATGATACTGCACTTTCTCAGGCTCACACACAACTACCCAACCTGAAGCAGATTCTCAAAAACAACAAGAAACAATGGGACAATAATCCAACATGGGAATCAGACCCTTCAACAAATCTAGATGTATGCCTTTTAATAAAATTTGTTAGTTGGGAAAAAGTCTACCATAAAGAGATGGGAAAAATTGCAATTTTGTTTACTATATATATATTAATGGCAGCAAAAATCATATGCTCAAAAAAGGAAAGAGGCATCAACTCCCACAATGGTAGAATGGATTGGAAAGATAATGGAATTGGCAGACACGGCAAAGTTAACTGCATTAATTGGGTAAAAATGTAAACAGTTTTTTTTCCCACTTGGAAATAACTTCTGGACTTTCTGCTCAAAAGGATAAAAAATGAAACTTTGAGTTTGAGTTTTTATGATTAAGTCATGGTTGTAGAAATGATTAGTACCGTATTTACAATTTTAGATAAGTATAATGTTGATATAACTGCATTATATATCTTACTGCACTGAAAGAATTTGAAAGTCATTGCTTTTTGCTTTCTTCTTTTTTTTCTTTCCTCACTTTAGCAACCCTTCCCTTTTCCTTTCCCCCTTTCCTCTCCCACTTTTTTCTTTTGTCTTTATTTGTATTTTATATTAAGAAAAAACTTTTAATAATATGTTTTTAAAAAAGGAAAAATGCCACCAGACCTGATTTTTAGCCAACTCAACTTTCATCTTACAATACCTACAGAAACAAACACATCTTTATTTCTGATTAAAGTCAAACCTCTTCATAGTGGCATTTTCTTTAATTGCATCTAAAGTGGATTTATTACACAGAGCTCCCTCAGAACCACTTTATTTTTCAGAAATCACAACTCATCTAGAATGTAGCAATGATGGCCTTACAATAGAACTATATTATATATCTTTCTGACACAATTCAAAGTGCGGGTGATGATTTTAGAAGTTTTCAAGGCTAGCTCTATGTAATAGGGCAAATCCATTTCTGTCATTTAACATCCACTACTATGGAAGTGTCAGGATCTAGTTATATTTCCTTTCTATCTATCTCCTCTGATCTAAAACCAATTCTTACCCTCTCCTGAATCCTGCCATACTCCTAAGGGGGAGTGGGAGTATGCATGAGGGTTTTATTACTTTCACTTCCTCTATTCACTACAAAGTAACCTTTTGTTTATTAGCCTTTTATCCTATGCCCCTCTGAACTTCTCCTCCTTACCAGCCAGCTAGGAAGGGGTGTGTGTGAAAAGATGCAGCCTCCGGAATCTGGTTTATTTATCTGTCATCAAAATAAGGTGTGAGGAGCTGTTGAATGTTCGTGTACAATGGAACCGGATTGATGTTATCTTTCCTGGATTTAACATCTAGAAATCTGCCGGTCTGAATCGCCCAGAAGAACTGTGGGATGGGGGCTGCTTGGGGACATTTTAAAACATCGATTTGTAAGGAAATCCCTCAGATTTTGTCTATCATGCCTGCTATCAATTTCTCTTAATAAAAGTTCCTGTTGGAAGAGACCATTTCCAAGAGTTCTGCTTTCTTAAGATGTGGATTGAAGTGGGTCCTTACAGGAAGCTTGTATTAGTTGATGGTTTAGTTCCAAATACAATTCTTTGGTTGCTAACTTATAAAATTCAATATGACTTAACTAGGCAAAACCAAGTAAAATCAGCTTTATCAGAATGTATAGTGTGTGCTTATTAAGAGTCTTCTCATATTGACAAATCCAATGAGAAGGATGCAAATGCAGGCACTGGAGGGGGAAGGTCCCCATCTATATCAAGGGGCAGAAATAGCCACTTCCTTGATGGCATTCTGGAGGCTTATGAAAACATAGTTATTCCAAAAGGATTTCAGAAATCATACTTACCAGCATGGTTTTCATCCCGTGCTGGCTCTAACTACAGTATATTTAAGCATTTTAACCCTAGTTTTATTAGCTTAATTCTAGCTAGAACTGTGAGTTCTCAGTTCCAAGCAAAGCATAAAATCTGGGTACGTTTATGAACTAGGAAACTTTGGAAAATGGGGCAAATCACAGTCTCACTAAAGATATTAATTAAACTATATACAGCGTCTATGACTTAACAATCTAGATAGCATTTCAAAGAATTTATTGGAAACACTGTGAAAATCAAGATACAATGAGGAGAAAACCATTAGATTTGAATGTCAAACAACTTTTTTGAACTTGGAATAATTATCCTGCAAATAAAACATGTTTGATTTCTAAGCACTCCCTACTTGTCTCACTTCATCACAAAGCAGGATGAAAACCAGCACATAGAGAATCAGTTCCAGCAGGGTAGGCTCTTTTTGGAAATCCATGAGCAGGACGTAGGCAAATAGAAGGAGAAAAGCAATGTAGAACATGACGGTCCAAGAGAAGACCACAAATGGTGAAGTGAAGAACCATGCATAGTAGAAGACCAACTTTTTGCTCCTTTCTATTGGCTTTTTCCTAAGTAAAGGAAGCAAATAGTGTACAATAAATTAATTATTCCTAAAAGAATTAAGTTGGACTGGTTAGCAAAACAACTTAAATTTAGACATTAAACTTAACCACTTAAATTTACATGTGCACATATTATCAAATTATTTTTAATTGATTTATCAACCAGGAGGCCAATAGCAATAGCAAAACCAGATACATGATACAGCTTAGTTTCAAATTACTTGATTATTTAGGCAATGCTTTATAAAGCTAGAGTCATCTAGAGGGGAGTTCTCTACACCGAATGTATATAAATATTAATTATTATGAAAACCAGTGTGGATGGGGAATGGAGAGACTCAGGTTCTAATCTTCCCTCAACAACAGAAGCTCACTGGATGACTTAGAATCAGAGAATCATAGAGTCTACGAGACAATGAGAACAATAAGCCAGTGGAATGGCTTGCCTTCAGAAGTTATGGGTGCTCCATCCCTGGAGGCTTTAAAAAAGAAACTGGAAGCCATTTGTCTGAAATGATATAGGGTCTCCTGCTTGAAAAAGGGTTAAACTAGAATAGTGGCCCCCAACCTTTAAATCTTGGTGGCCTGGCCCAATGGAAGGGACATGTGAGTGGCAGGTACACATGCGTGCAAACAGCTCCATTTGTGTGAGCAAGGTGCACACACTCATCCTCCAATCATGCAAATGGAGCTTCACATGGGAGTGGAATGTGCTTGTGCTCACATGCGAAGCTCCACTTGACTCAGAGGCAGGCACATGCTCATGCGCAAAGCTTCACCCGTGTGAGTGGAGGGCGCTCCATTCATGTGAATGGAGCTTCGTGCATGAGCACAAGTGCCCTCCACTCACACAAATGCAAGAACTCTCCACTTGGGCAAGTGGAGCTTCACATGCGAGTCCAAATGCCCTCTGTTCAAGTGTCCTCCACTTGAGTGAATAGAGTTTTGCACGCACACTTGCCCACGCTTGCCCATTTCTCCCTCAGCCCAGTTTCGAACAGTAGTTCACTGTGGCCTGGGGGTTGGGGACCCCTGGACTAGAGGACCCATGGTCCCTTCCCAATTCTGTTATTCTGTTATTAATTATAGGCCTGGAAGGAACCTTGGAATCTTCTAGTCCAACCCCCTGCTCAAGGCAAGAATCCTTATACCATCCCGAACAAATGGTTGTCAAATCTTTTCTTAAAATCCTCCAGCAATGGTGCATCCACAACTCTGGCAGGCAAGCTGTTCCATTGTTTAATTATTCTTACTTTGGGCCAGTCATTCAGTTTTACCAGTCAATCTACTTTACAGGATTGTCTACTTTAGGGGACAAATAGGAGGCTTTGAGTTTCTGAATGAAAGGCAAATATTAATAGAACATAAAATAGAGTTGGAAGGGACTTTGGAGGTCTTTTAGTCCAACCCCCTGCTCGAGCAGGAAACCCTATACTATTTCAGACAAAGGGTTGTCCAGTCTCTTTTTGAAACCCTCCAGTAATAGAGCACTCACAACTTGCGAAGACAAGCTATTCCATTGATTGATTGTGCTTACTGATAGGTAATTTCTCCTTAATTCTAGGTTGCTTCTCTCCTTGGTTAATTTCCAACCATTGTTTCTTGTCTTGCCTTTTGATGCTTTGGAAAATAATTTGACTCCCCTTGTCTTTATAGGAGCCCATCAAATATTGGAATAGTGCTATCATACAAAGGTATATGTTAGCCTCCAGCCCCCTGATCATTTTTGTTGCTCTTCTATGCACTCTTTTCAGGGTCTCAACATATTTTTTTACATTGTGGTGACCAGAACTGGATTCCAAGTGTGATCTTACTAAGGCTTTGTAAAGTGGTACTAGAACTTCACTTGATTTTGATTCTATTCCTCTATTAATGCAGCCTAGAATTGCATTGATTTTTTTTGCTGCCTCCGCACACTGTTGCCTCATATTTAAGTGATTGTCCACTAAGATGCCAAGATCCCTCTCACAGCTACTGGCATTAAGAGAACTATACATTAAGTACCAGTTGTCAGCTAGTTACAAACTTACCTGGTGGTGGTGCTGTCTATCCCACATTTTACTAGCTTGGCGAGAAGTAGGTTGTGGTCTACTTTATCAAATACTGAAATCTAAGTATACGATGTCCACAGCATTTCACTGATCTACACTTTGGCAAAGAATGAAATAAGATTCATTTGGCATGATCCGTTTTTGACAAACCCATGTTGTCTTCTGATTATAACCATGTTTACTTCTAGGTGTTCACAGAACAGTTGCTTAAATATCTTTTCCAAGATCTTCCTAGATATTGATGTCAGATTGATTAGGCTGTATTTTCCTGGCTCTGTTTTTTTTTTCTTTTTTGAAGATGGGGACCACATCAGCTCTTTTCCAGTCCTTAGGTAGTGGTTCTGAAATCACATTTGCCAGTTCCTTCAGAATTCTGCGATGTAGTTTGTCAGGACCCAGTGATTTGAATCCGTCTAGCGCTGACAGGTGTTTCCTTATCTTATTTTTGCATATTTTAATTCGCACTCCTAACCTGTCATTTATGGTTCTGTTTTTGGTAAGTCGAGTAATGTTTTCTTTTTGCGTAAAGACCGATGCAAAGTATGAATTAAGCAGTTCTGTTTTCTCTCTAATGTCTTTTACTTCTTTACTATCTTCTCCTGTTACTGGACCAATTGTTTCTTTGATTTTTTCTTGTTTTTTATGTACTGAAATATTTCATTTATTGTTTTTGACATTTGTTGCAAGTCTTACTTCATTCAAAGCTTTAGCTTTCCTAACATCATCTTTGCAGGTTGAGGCTCTTTGTTGGTATTCTGCCTTAGTTATGTGTCTCTCTTTCCATTTTTTGTACTTGTCCTTTTTTCCCCTCTTAGTTGGTCTGAGAATTCTTTATGCAACCATGCTATTTTTTTTTTTTGTTTTCTTGTTTTACTATTTTAGTGGTATTGAACTGGACTGGGCATTTATAATTGTATTTTTTCAGAGTTTCCTATGCTTCTTGATTTGATTTTCCCTTTAAGATTTTCATCCATGGGATCTTCCCAAGCTGTCTCAGAATTTGTTAAAATCAGCTCTTTTAAAATCTGAAACACTGGTTTGATTATGTTCTGTTGCTTTTGTCTGTTTTATATTGAATTCTAAGATGACATGGTCACTCTCCCCTAAGGTTCCTGTAACTTCAATACCCTCTATCACTTCTCTGTTGGTAAGAATTAGGTCCAGTATAGCTGTCCCTCTAGTTGCCATCTCTATCTTTTGGGTGATGAAATTGTCAGCTAGATTGTTCAGGAATCTGTTTGATTTCCCATTTGTTGCAGAGTTTGTCTCCCAGTTGATGTCAGGGTAGTTAAAGTTCCCTATTACTACTGTGGTGTGTTTCCTACATACATTAGTTAGCTGATTAGCAAAAAGTTCATCTATTTGTTCTGCTTGGTTGGATGGCCTGTATAAGCATTTAAGTTCTTTGTGGCTGATCCTGGATATGCTTCCTATATCTCCTACTTTGCATCTGGGTTCTTCTTATAGTATTATAGTTATTATAAAAATTATAATAAAATATTACAATAATAAAATAATAATAAATAATAATAAAATAAGCTAATATAATAAACAAATAACTTTTTTCAAGAATTATAAACATATTTTCTAAACAACTGCATCTGTGTTTTTTTTCTAAGGGTAATAAACCATAAAAGTGAGAGTCAGGTTGGTATACTGGTTAAGGCAAGAGGCTAGAAACTGGGATACTGTAAGGACCCACCCCACTTTGCATCTTAAGAAGACAGAAGAGGGATAAAAATTCCTTCCAAAATGCAGACGTAAATTGCACTCCCCTATCAGAGATGATGCGTTGGGGTGCTCCATGCAGTCTGTAAATATGCTGGACAAACAGTTTCACTAAGGCTTTTGCAGTGGGAATCTTTTGGCAAGGGATAAAGTGTACCTGTTTGGAAAACAAGTCCGTGACCGTCCAGACAACAGTATTCCCATAGCTTTCTGGTAGTTCCACTATAAAATCCATGGCTATTTCCCTCCAGGGGGCTGAAGGCTTTGCCACTGTTTGTAACAGTCCGGGCGATTTCCCTTGCAACCTCTTNTTTGAGCTTAAATTGGAACTGGTGGAAATGCTGGGACCAGCGGGCTTGTTTGGGGTTGAGCTTCCTGGGTGTTTTCAGGGCTTCCAAATTCTTGTGATCAGTCCACACCTGGAAGGGAATTTTGTTGCCTTCTAGGAACTGGCGCCACGTGAGTAATGACCAACGTATCCCGTATGCCTCTTTCTCCCATACGGGCCAGTGCTGTTCTGTTTCCGTGAGTTTCTGGATGTATACGCACAGGGTTGCAATACCCCTTCATCGTTTTCTTGTAATAGTACAGCCCCCACTGCCACATCACTTGCATCCGCTTGTATTACGAAGGGCTTATCCATGTCTGGGTGCCTCAGAACTGATTCGGCAGAAAAAAGTCTCTTTAATCTCTCAAATGCCGCTTGGCATTCCATTGTCCATTTTAGTGGCTGGCTAGGTTTTACTGAGGATGCTCCCTTTGTTTTTAATAAGTTAGTGAGGGGCAGGGCTATTTGAGCAAATGAGGGGATGAATTGACGGTAAAAGTTTGCAAAGCCAAGGAAACTTTGTAGTTGCTTTCTTGTGCGGGGTGGTGCCCAGTCTAATACTGCCCTGACCTTCTCTGGGTCCATTTCAATGCCTTGTGGGGATATGCGATAACCTAGGTAGTCTATCTTTTCCTGGTGGAATTCGCATTTCGAGAGCTTGGCATATAGGTGGACGGCTCGCAGTTTCTTTAAAACCGCTCTGACTAGGTTGACATGTTCCTCTTTTGATTCGGTGAAGATAAGAATGTCGTCTAAGTAAACAAGGACCCCCTTAAATAGGTGCTCCCTTAGAATGTCATTGATTAATTGCTTAAATACTGCGGGGCCCCCTTGTAATCCAAATGGCAAGACTTTGAATTGGTAGCACCCCATGGGGCAGTTAAATGCAGTCTTCCATTCATCCCCTTCCTTGATTCTTACGTGATAGTAAGCTTCCCTTAGGTCTAGTTTAGAAAAAAATTTCCCTTTCAAGAGGTGTGACAACATGTCTTTCATGAGAGGCAGAGGGTATAGATTGCTTTCACTGATTGTATTCAGGGCCCTATAATCCACGCATAAGCGTAAAGAGCCATCCTTCTTTTCCATAAAGAGGACCGGGGCAGCCACTTTAGGCTTGGCTGGTTCAATGAACCCCCTTTCTAGGTTTTTCTTTACGAATCTTTCCATTTCCTCCTTCTCTTTTGGGTTCATGGAGTATAATCTGGGCTTCGGGAGTTTTGCCCCAGGTTTGAATTCAATGGCACAGTCTGTGGGTCGGTGGGGGGGGAGCTCATCCACCCTCTCCTCACTGAAAACTTCAGCAAGGTCTCTGTATTCCTCTGGTATTTCTGGTAGTCCCTTTTCCTCTCCCATGGATGCTTTTTCTGTTTTTGATTCCAGTAGCCCCCCTTGGGATTTTAAGTCCATAGGGTCCCCCTTCGGGAATTTGATTTCTGCCATCCTCCAATTTATCCAGGGGTTCCATTTTTGTAACCATTCCATCCCTAAGATCATTGGACATTCCATGCCTGGGGTCACCACAAATGTTATGTCCTCCTCATGTTTGCCCAGGGAGAGGTGTATTGGTAAAGTGGCTAGGGTATCTGGCACCCCCCCCTGCTATGGACCCATCTAACTGGCCAAATGAGATTGGTTGTTCCAGTCTCCTCGACGGAATGCCCAGATTCCCCACTAGCGTTGGGCTAATGAGGCAGCGTGTGCAGCCAGAGTCTATTAATGCTCTCACCCTCACGGCTTCGGCCATGGGGGGGATGAATATAGTCACTGTCTTGAGGATGGGTGCGATCCGTCCACTTACCAGGGGTTCGCCCTCCGAGCTGTCATCTGAGGCGTCCACCGGCCCTGCGGTGTAGGCTGGGGTTCTTTCCCCCTACTGAGCAGAGGTAGGGGATTCCACAGCTTCCATCATTCTCATGGCAGGTTCTTTTGGCTTAGCTGGAGGCTTTCTGGAGCTACTGGCCAGTGATCTGTCTGGGTTGTGTTGGGTGGCTCTTGAGCAGCATTCTACAGCTCGGTGCCCTTCTTTCCCACACTTGAAACACCCCGGTTGCTTCTTGGCCGTGGCCAATGGTTTCACTGGTTCGCGTGTCAGCTCAGGCGGTGAGCAGCTCCATTGTTTTCCTCGGCGGTGCCTCTTCACTATGTCGATCTCTGCTTCCTCTGCCAAGACGTACCATTCCTCGAGTTGATGTGGGTCCCCTCCGGGCAGGCAAGCATCATATAGGTCATAATTTAGTCCGTCTTTGAAATGGCTAAGGAGGATGTCTTCTGGCCAGTTCAGTTTGCTGGCAATGGCCCGGAATTCTTGTGTATATTCGGCTACTGGGCGTTTGCCTTGCCTCATCGTTTTCATCCTTTCGTGGGCTTTGCGATCAGCCAGGGGGTCCTCAAATCGTCTTTTCAGGGAGGACATAAAACGGTTAAAGTTGTTGAGCTCTGGGGCATTGGAGTTGTGCAAGATCACCACCCAATCTGCGGCCGGACCGTCTAAGGCAGATTGCACAATCCGGATACGGGCTTTGTCACTGGGGATGTCCTGCCCGTATTCCTCCATGTAGCTGAGGACTTGGGTTAGGAAGAATCCCAAGCGTGTTGGCTCCCCTTTGAATTTCACCTCCAGCGGCGGACGTCTTTGAATGGATTGGTTGCCTTCGTTCTCGGTGGTAGTCTCTTCCATTTGGATTTCCATCTGTGGTTTGGCGGAGAGTGGGGACTACTGGATCAGTAGATGTCCCCGGGGTTGCAGGTTCCACTTCCCCTTCGTTGTCTCTCCCTTTGCGGCTCCAGGAGCTGGGGCGGGCGTAGGGCTCAGGATTCCCCTCTCCTAGGGAGCTGAGAGTTCGCTTCATTAGGTCGATTGCTTTCTCTAGAATCCAGCCCGAGTACGGTGCCCAGCTCCCTTCCTCTTCACTTGCGTGCAGGGATTTCTCCATCTCCTGCTTCCATTCTGGTTGTTTGGAGCCCCGTCTCAGAGTCACCTTTCTTGATTTCTTTCCCCACTCGCCTTTCTTTCCAACGTCCATTGACCACCNCATTCTCACCCCCTTTTCCTCATTGCCGGGAGGAAACTTCAAAAAGGATTACATGAAAGCTAATGACCCCCATTGTTATTGTTAGTCCATTTGGTGATATCCACATCCAGACCCTTTGAAGTAGGCTGAAGGAAGTGAGGGCCATAAAGCCCCTTTGTTCACCCCCTTCCCTTCATCGTATGACAGAATCCAGAGCAGATAGAAATGCGGGTTTTCATAGTTGATAACTAGAGATGGAATATATTTGGATTCTGACATCTACTGTGAGTTCTAGTCCCTTCTTAGCCATGAAAGACAGCTTGGTGATCTTGGGCCAGTCACACATTCTCAGCCCCAACTCACCTCACAGAGTTGTTGTGGGTAAAATAATAATAAGGAGTACTAGATATGTTCAACTTCTCAAGTTGTTTACAAAAAATTATAAAGGCAGTATATAAATTAAATAAATAAATCAAAACAATTTACAATTACATTCACTCACATATGCAAAATGTACTTCATAAATAAAAGACTTTTTTTTTTACCTGAAGGAAATGAAGCCACACCCTATTAAAGGGAAAAGGAAAAGGCACAGAATGATCTTCCAATTTTTGGTGTCTCTCGAAATTTCCCCATACCATTGTTTGGAAAGAAAATTCTGAAAGATAGAATTATGGAATCATGTGGGCTTTATATCCCTGATCTAGTCAAATGCCCTTAATTTTCAATAGTAGTACAGTGGTATGTATACAATGCTCTGAATAGATTCTGTAGAATTCTACTATTGAAATTAAGCAGACCAACAGCCAGATATATATTTATATTTGCACGTTTTGAATTATAAATTGCAAGAATAGTGAAGGGGAAAGATTGATCTTATATTGGCAACATTTGCCCTGGCATAAACAGTAGACATGAGCCCTGAACAGGTGCAAGGAGCAGTAAGACAAATTCTCATCCACCAATGCCAGATGGAGAAACACAGTGATTACAACTTAATTTTTTAAACACCAGTTGATTTATATACATTTTAACTAATCAATTAAACCTATACAGATTTACATATAAAATTATTCTCAACATTTTTCTCATTTAGAAAATGCATATATATGCAATGGAAGGCAGAGTGTTAGAAGTAATACTTTTTTTAAAGCAATTTCAGGGGACAATTTCTAGAGCGGAGACATTTATTCAAATGAACTGGAGTTTGTTGAGGGAGATCAAAAGAGAAGTTTTTTCTTTTGTTCATCTGAGGAATATGGAAAAGAAAACTATTCTCATGATTCATGATCTACTCTTTGAGAACAGGAACTACATGCACTACAAGTTTTTAAAAATATATTTAAATAAATATGTACATACTATAAATCCAACCATTTCTTGTAGTACAATGATGCTAGTTATTTCTGTCTTTTTCATGTATCTCTGATCCTTTCAGGTTCTTTTGCAATGTACTTCTCCTGGACATTTTGATTTTTTTAACTAATTGTAGAAGAATTCATACCAAATAAACAATTGATAATAGCTGAAAATGTTGAACTGGGAAATAAGCAACATTTTCAACATGCCATTTTCAGCTGAGGTAAGACACACTCCCCCACACATGTTGCAAGTGAAAGCAGACTGCCTTCCTGGAAGAGAAGATAAAGATACTAGAAATGAAGCAATTAAATTTCTGTCTGGGTATCAGGAAAGCTGAGGAACTCTTGAATTAGATACTGGAAACACTTGCAGAGAGTAATAATTTCAAGAAGCCTCAGAAAAAACAAGAAAATCTGGAGAGGGGATAGACACATTAAGGAATGTAATACTGTAAAAGGAATCAATTGTTAGCAAGAGCTCTTTTTCCTTAAAGCTTCAGAATAGATTTCTGAATCTTAATTTCAAAATAATTTCCTCATTGATGGTGTTTTTGGACTCTTGAACAAAAAGCAGCTGCAGCTATAGCAGCAGTCCCCAACCTTTCCGCCTCTGCCAACTACAGCGGCAGCAGGAAGGAAGGAGACAGTTTGGTGTGTGTAACCTAATTCCTCACATGAGCTTTGCACACTTGCTTGCCGCTGGTTTCCAACAAACCACAGACCAATAGCAGACTGGGGATTGGGGACCCTAAGCTGTAGGATCTGAAGAAGAAATTTCTGATTCTCTCCTAAGAGATAGATGGTAATGAATCAAGAACTAGAATTGTTTTGTCAAATATGACAAATATGTCAAAACCATAAAATCTTATTAGTCAAATTAGCTGCACAAAATAATTGCTCAGTCTACAGTCTCTTCAACTATGTTGATGGAACATGTAAAACGTTATGGTTCTGTGCCAGACTAGTCAATAAAGAGAAAACTCAGATGCCGATGTGGAAGTTGAGAAAAGCAATTTTCACCACCCAGAGTCTCTTTGAGAATGAGATGGCTGGTCTCTAACTTTGATAAATAATTTTTTTAAAAGTGTATACCTACTAGGTTTAAAATCACTGCTAAAAAAGTCAAATATTTAGGAATGTTTTCAATAAAAAAGCAACAAAGGTATATTCCTGAATAATTATTTATGAACTTGGAAATGTATAACAGATGTTTCTAGATGAGAGAAACTAAATTTGTCTTGGTTAGGAAGAATTATGACTGCCTCAACTAGTTTTCTTGACAAGGTTTTCAAAAGTGATTTGCCATTGCTTCTTTCATAAATCTGAAAGAAAGTGCCTGACCCACAGTCATCTAGCTGACTTTGTGTCTAAGATAACCTTGTTATTCTATGTTCTACTTATGATTCCATCATTTCTATGGAAGGGACAGGTATTCTGGAAAGACTGCACAAATTTATTTGGATTTATGTACACAAAGTAAACTGTTAAGAAACTATGCAATATTAAGTAACTTACTGAAATTTAGGATAAACATGAGAAAAGAGTAAATCCAGGTTTCTCCCATCTTGCTTATTATTGAATATCTATTTTTATGAAGACCCTAAAATATGTTCCTAGATTAGATACTAGGCAATAGGAAACAATAATTTTAAAAAATTATTTAAATAAATTTAGATAACCACCCATATTCTGATTGTGGTTGAATAGCATAGGATTAAAACCAATTGTGCTATTCAAGTGTTAATAAATTACTTAAATGAGGGAATGGAAAATATAACCCTCAAATTTATATATGAGGTAGGAAAAATAAAAAAAATCCAATCAAATATTGGATAGGAGAGACCATACAGATAGTAGTGCATGCAGAAAGTTCTGAGTTATCTTAGAGGATCACAACTATGAGTCAATTAGTGTGATGTAGCTGCAAAATAAGCTAATGGAATCCAACAACCCATCTTGACACTGAACAGACAAGGCATTGTTCCTTTTTATTCTGTAATTTTCAAACAGCATCTAATAATATTGTACCCAGACTGAGCAATGCATTTTTGAAAGAATATTGACAAATTAAGTGAGACCAGAAGACAGCAACCAAAATGATAAGGGGCCTGAGAAGAAAAGTTATTAACTAAAGACACTGAATATATTCAACTGGGAGGAAAAAAGAATGTAGGGAAACATGATAGCTATTTTCTTGCAATTGAATATTTCATGAAGTAGATGTTTTCAGTGTTATTCCAGAAGATAAAATAAGAAATAGTGGATTTAAATTGCAAGCAGGTACATTTAGCTAGACATTGGAAGAATTTCCTGATTGTAATGGAATGGGCAAGAGGTGGTATACTCTCTAGTAATATTTATACAGAAGCACATTGGGCATGCTCTAGTAGATTAATGAATAGGACACGAGGTTGGAGCAGATAATCTCTAAGGTCCCTTCCAATATTTATATTCTATAACTCTAAAATGAAAGTTTTTCAAAATACTTTCCAAATAATTATGGACATATTTTACTAGATGTAAAGCTTCTTTTATTGACTAATTTTATTTCAATAATGAGATATTAAGGCTGCACATTTTCTGCAGATGAAGTAAACCATTTGAAGAAGCTGATTTTGTGACAGCAAGTAGAAGCTGGAAGATATAATGGATACTTCACTTAGCCTGTTTCCTGATTATTGTTTTCCTGTTCCAAATCTCAGACATGCAGCATTTTCAAACACATAGCTTCTCTGCATTTAAATTTGGGAAGAAAGAAATGACAAGTTTCTGAATTCCTAATTAATTCTAACAGAAATCATTTTTCTCTATAACCAAAGAGCTATTTCACATACAAATATTTTCCATGAATGAAATTAACATTGACAACATGAGCAAGGTATATGATATTTACTATACAATTGTATATTTAATATGTACATAATTAAATCTCACTCATTTCAACAGTCCTAACTGCAAGATTAATAGATATACGATTGCAGTCTATTCTGTTTCAGCAAATAAAACCTGTAAATGGGTTATATATTCTTATCTCTGCTATTTTACCTGGACTCCTGGCTGAGCAATGAATTGTTGATCCTTAGCTTCTACAGCAAGTTCTAGACAACTGTTCCCACCCCATGCTTCACAGGAATAAATAAGTAGCTGTTCTGCCAGATCTTCATCACTGCTGTAACATTCTGTGAACAATTCTAGAACAATTAAAATTCAGAGTAGTTAAGCTATTCTTGGTTTTTAATTTCTGCCTGTTAAATTCTATATGGTAAATTTTCATGGCTTCTAAAACCAGTTATCAATCCCTGTCCCAAGGCTTCAGTGATGTGGAGAGCTGACACTTTGCAGTCCTGGCCACTGGTTATAATCTTGCCCTGATCTTGGAGAAAAGACCAAAACTCAATTTTAAAACAACAATTTTGCCTGCAGAAAGTCCCAAGTTCCATTTTTTAACATCCAAA
Source organism: Protobothrops mucrosquamatus (assembly GCF_001527695.2). Taxonomy (NCBI): domain Eukaryota; kingdom Metazoa; phylum Chordata; class Lepidosauria; order Squamata; family Viperidae; genus Protobothrops; species Protobothrops mucrosquamatus. The sequence continues at coordinate 281,488 of NW_015388256.1, read as the reverse complement.
TAAGAACATAGCTTGAGATTTGCTGCCATCATAGCAGATTGAGACAAATATTGTTAAATCTCTGGGGATTGTTCTCCATGCCCTAAGCAGCTGTAAATTACCTTACCCTAAATATAAAAAACACTGTTATCTCTACAATCTTGCTACTTCTCCAAAGGACCTCAGCATATATTTGCAGTGATTAAAGTTTTCTCAGATAAGATCCAAGCCCATCTCCTTTTTGGAGTTCAACTGGGTCCCTTTTTGGAGTTCAGCTGGACCTTCAAGAGAAAAGTCATTCCTTTCTTTTGAAAGAGTTCAGTATAGGTTTTTGAGATCTATTTTTTTGAAATATCTTGCTATGTTCATTGTGAAGCTGGCCTACTCAAAATAGAAACTTCTGCCTGGATTTTCATTTTTTTCTGTTGGCTTAAGCTCACCTTTTTTTCCAGCCAGTTTTCAGTCTTCCTGGTGCCAGACAATACATGCCAAACTGCAATTTGATGGCTTTTCAGAGCCAGCCATCACCCTGATGGGCTATGATCATGCACTAGCTAAGGGGTCTCCAACCCCTGGTCCATGAACCAGTACCGGGCCATGGCATGCCAGCAACCGGGCCGCACAAACAACCAAAGCAGGCAGCACACAAAACCACGCCCCCTCCGGTCCATGGAAAAACCTCTCTCCACGTAATTGGTCCCTGGTGCCCAAATGGTTGAGGACCTCTGCACTAGCTTATCTTAAATAACAGGGCATTGATTTAGAGCTACAAGCAGACTTATCTGTTCTACCTAGAAACTTCTTTTTGAATCACTCTGCACACTTTCTCCAACCAGCCAAATACTTTAGTCACATAATATTCTGAAATTTAAAAGGGCTTTATCTCTGGCTAAAATTCATGTCCTCCCAATAACACTCACTGAAGGGAGATACTTACAGATTTCTTTTGTACACATTATCACTAATATTACTAGTAGATATATCCCATGTCCCTTTAAATAACTATACTCTTACAACTTATTTACCTCTGACTAAAAATGTTGAGAACAAAGAATGAAACTTTGCCAAGTCTGAGCATGACAAATGTCTCCTTGCATTTCACACAAAAGTGGAAATGGGAAAAGTAGAAAAAGAAGACTGGCTCTTTGCAGTCTCATCCAGCTTAGAAAAACAGAGAGAAACTAATAGAATTCTTCTCAATTTCATTCAACTACATGTCAGTTCCTTATGCCTGTCACATTGGAATTTAGTTTACTTTTATTTTTATAAACACACAAAGACAAATGAATTTGCATAAAAATATATAATGTAATCAATATCAAACTTCAACAATATACCTTATTTGTTTCCTATAGCTTAAATATATCTTAATAGATATTATTTTTTGTTATGAGAAGGGCATAACTTTTCTGCTAGTTTTAAATCTGGATTATTCTTAAGTCTATGTCAGTCATAAGTCTAATAATGTTAAGTCACTTTATGGTTTAAAATAAACCACATTATAGTTTAACACAATATATTCAATCATGGCTATCAACAATAAATATATATTTGTCTTTTATTCACATTCACATTATTTAAACCAGGCATGGTGAATCTGTGACACTTAAAATTTGTTTTTCAACTCCAATTCCCAGGAATTTTACCCAGGAGATTTACTAAAAATTCAGCAATATATAAAGAGATATAAATTCCTTTTTTATAAATAACTATGAATAATCAATATGGTTTGGCATTATTGCATTAGAGTAGAAATCTAGATAAAATGATATATCTACAGAATGTTCTAATCTATATGTTATACTAAACCAGAGTGTAGCTGCTTACTTTTGTCTTAGCATGTTGTGTGAGCCTAACCACTATGATGTGTAAACCCAGATTTGTGACTTAGCATGATATTGATACTGAACTAACATTTTAATAAGATACTATTTGATTTAACAAATCATGGATCACCAAAATATGGCTCAATGTAAGTGTAAACTCAGCTTTATTAATCTGGATCTTGAAGTTAATTTAAATCTATTGTAAACTCTAATACATCTGAACAGAAGTAATATAGCCAACAATGTAATAAATATGTCTCATAATTGAGAACGTCAAGTCAACATAAGAACCTCTGATACAAAAAACCCAGCCACGTGTTCCTACATCTATTCAATGCGCCAAGAGTCCCATTCAAGCTAGCATACTACTTGAATTCTCCTATTTTTAGTCCTGAGATTTATGTGTACTGCACTAAATATGATGAGCTATTCTTCAGTCTTTCCTTTGATTCTAGTTTTTCTTCCCTTACTACAAACTGTATGTATTTAATCTCTTAATTTATAGCTGACCTTCTTATATTGAACTTACCCACAGCTCTTGTTTCATATTCATTTGCCAATTCTTCTGATTCTCCAGCAGCGTTAATATCATTCTTTACTTTAGCCAAGCTTTTCAGAAGCTTGCTGGCCCCTAATGCTGCCAAGGTGCAGCCTCTTGTCTGCAAAGAGAATTGTTAAATCATCTTTTATGACATTCTAATATTGAAATGACACTCACATTACCAAACAGCAATGTAGCTGCATAGTATAGAAGGGTTCCATTCTTTGGAGCCACATTTGAAAACTCTAACTTGCACAATAAAATGATTAAAAGTGACGAGCAATTTGTCCTGTGCAATTTCCAGCAATCTACTGACCATGACCCTCTTGAAATAGAACATTCCATTAAACAAATCCATGGAATAGGACACTTTTCTGCAATTATATTACTAAACTGGTTTAGAATTCAACTAAACCAACTTTTCAAATATATCTGCATTTTTGTTTTACCTTCAATATAGCTCCAGTTGATATTATTCTAAATGTCAATCTAAATTCATATTTCATATTACCACATTCATGTAAACTATATATAAAAGGAAGTAATAATAATAATAACTCATTTAGGAGGAAGGGCCCACAACTTTCCCAAATTATAGTATCTATAAATCTTAAGCAGAAAAGAGACATCTCTATTGCTCTATGCTTACATAATAATCCAACCTAGATATGTATATGCAGAAGTAATTCCTATTGACTTTAATATTTGTATGTATGGAAATCTAGCCTAGGGAAATAGTTTTTGTCTCAAAAGATTATGAATCTAATTGTTGCTAGTGATGCCAGAAGTGTGAAATACCTGCTCCCAAATTACAGTGGATAGTTCCTTTTTGTTTTGAAGGATAGCCCAAATAAAGAGAGCTTGCAAGGGGTGCCTCGTAATAAGAGATCCATCCTGAAAGGACATAATTACAACAAAAATTCCAACATTAACAAATATGGGAATTCAGTCTTAATGCCTGTTTTGTTTTACATAGAAAAATGTACTTAGAAATGTTCCATTGAGTTCTGTGGATTGAAATGGATACAGATGGGTATATAATTTCAGTTTAAAAGCTATACTTGACATACCAGCAGCTGTATTTCTATGTCATCATTGCCATTTTTGCCTTCTTTTTTTATGTCTTTTCTGAAATCCTCTACCATCTTCCACACAAAAGTAAGAAGAGCATCACTGTAGGAGTTCTTAGCAATTTGTAGGTTTTTAAACACCAGATTGCTGAAGTTGTTTGTATAGAGCTCTGTTAAAACTTCATGAGTGAGGAACTTCCTTAGATTCAGCCCGTTTTCAAGAAAGAGACGAACAAATTTTGGTCTGTCCTTTACCAGGGCTATAAACATGACATCCTGAAGATCAGCAGACTGGAAACAAACAAGAAACAACAAAATGTTTAGAAATCTTGTGGTGGGGAGAGAAACACTTTCGATACACACACACACACACATATATATATATACATATACATATACATACAGGTACATATGCATATATATATATACATACACATACATACATATACATACATACATACATACATACATACATACATATATATACACATATACATATACATATACATATATACATATATACATATTTTTAAAACAGAAAGGTGATTCCTGGGTAAACTCATATCAGCTGGCATAAAAATGTGTGAACACCAGGAAGTTTATAAAACTATAAAAGTTTAATAAAACACAATACCAAGCTTTCGCTGGCAACTGTCAGCATCATCAGGGTAACTTCCAGTCGATGGGGAAGCCTTTTATGGATATGGCGCTCTTTGCACCCAGTTCCTAGATCTCGTTACCGGTCCCAGCCAATCCACCTGCGTTTTGATAGTAATTTCCGTATTGCTAGCCATTGCTTTCTTGCTTTCCTTGCTTGTATCCATATCATCATACTTTCCCCCCCTCTTCCTGCGACCGTGTGTTACCTTTCTGCTGTTTACCCTCTTCCTTTTCTTTCCTAACGCTCCCTGTCGCCGTTCTCCTCCCACTTTCTTTCTTTCTATGGGCCTTTTTTGGAACTGCATCCTCATTGTCTTTCCCTACACCACGAGGTTTCATTATGATAGTCTCATCCTGTCTCCCGTTCCCCAGCGTTCCCTCGCTAATTTTCTCCTTCATTTTCCCATCCATGGGGACGTTCCCAATGGCATTGCCAGAGTTCGTCCATGGTCCCTCCCCGAGTTGGCTGCAGCCTTCCTCCTCTCCCCACAGCAGGGCTTTTCAACCAGTGGTACGGGTACCACCTGTGGTACTTTGGCACCTGGCAGATGGTACGCAACCATCTTAGAAAAGTGGTAGAGGGGGAGGGGAATGAGCTGAACCGATGGCAGCACTGCACAAGCCTGAGCGAGAGATGGCTGGAGCTGCAGGGCTGTCAGGGCTCAGCAGAAGCACCAGGATCAGTGCCAGGCTCCAGCTGGAGCTCAGCGCTGATCCTGACGCTTCTGCTGAGCCCAGAAGAAGCGCTGATCAGCTGGAATGTTGCAGTATCTCCAGGGTCTTGTGATTTACATTCAGATGCTTGGCAACTGATTCATATTTATGACGGTCACAGTGTCCCAGGGTCATGTGAAGTGACCAAAACCTGCTGCAACCACCCAGCAGACGGGGGGAATAAAAACCAAACACCCCCACCCCACCCCCGCTGCCAATCCTCAACAGAAATGCTCACAACAATGAAAACCTCGGACAGGAGGAAGAGTGCCGCCGGGCAGGCAGGCAGGTGTCTTGCTCGACTGTGGCTTGGGGGGGCCTCTTTTTTCAGTGCCATTGTAACTTTGAACAGTCACTAAGCGAACTGTTGTAAGTCGAGGACTACCTGTACTTCATCACTTTTTTTCCTCTTTTTTTTTTTGGTCATCAAGTTTTTGACACCTTGCTAGGCGACTGGTGGTACTCGGATGTTGCCATATCCTAAAAGTGGTACAATGGGTGAAAAGGTTGAAAAGCCCTGCCCCACAGGATCCTTGGTGCAGAGGGGGAAGGGACCCCCTCCCCACTGCCTGTCCATTTCTCCATATATACACATATACACATATATACACATATATACACATATACACATATATACACGTTTTCGTAGATTTTCACGGGTACAGGTATGCAGGTCTTGACATATTCAGGTCTTTTCCCGTGTAAGATTGAGTAGTGCTGTCTGAAAAACTCTAACCCTAACCCTAACCCCCGCACTTTGGGACAAATCCAAACAACTCGCCGTCTGGAGAGCCGAAACGCAGACCACCCTCAAGACAGACACACACACCAACAAACTCCGAAGACTACAAGAACACCAGAATCAAACCCCTCCTCCCTCACATCCACACATGAAACAAACAGTGCATAACATCTCAGATAGGATCCTCACCAAAGCCGAAACCAATGTCCTTTCCAAAGGATTCAACTTTGCAGTCGCTCCGAAACACATTTCCACTGAAACCATTATATGCGGAGTTGAAACCAGCCTGTCCAAAATCAACCCTGACGACGCTAACAGAATCAGACTCGAAACCATCAACATCCTCTGCACCACCAAGCCACCCAAAAGCATCTTACCCAAAGAGGAACAGACAGCACTATTTAACCTGAAAGAAAACACCAGCATAATAATCCTACCAGCAGACAAGGGCAACGCCACGGTGGTTATGAACACATCTGACTACCAAACCAAATTAACCAACCTACTCCAAGACTCCACATACAAACCCCTAAACACAGATCCCACCACCTACCTGGAAAAATCCACTAGATCCAAAATAAAAGCCTCCCCCATCAGCGAAGAGATCCAGCAAAGAATCATTCCCAGAGAGAAATCATCCAGATGCCCTAAGCTCTATGGGCTCCCCAAGATACACAAAGAAGGAACCCCACTTAGACCCATAATCAGCTCCATAGGCTCACCTCTACAAAACCTAGCCAAATTTCTCGCCAAACAACTACAACCCTATGCAGAATCCATCACCTCACACGTAAAAAACTCATTCCAGTTCATAGAGATCGTAAAGAAACAAAACTTACAGCCCAGTGACCTACTCGTGAGCTTCGATGTCATATCCCTCTTCACCCAAGTGCCAATCAAAGAAGCCTTGACAGCTATCCAAAACAAATATAACCCCCCAAGCATATCCTAGATCTGACCAACCACTGCCTATCCAACACATACTTCATCTACAACAGACAAAAATACAAACAAATAGAAGGAGCACCTATGGGATCACCCCTCTCACCTGTCATTGCAAACCTCTACATGGAATACTTTGAAACCCAAGCTCTAGAAAAATCTGATCACAAACCCAAACTCTGGCTCAGGTACGTAGACGACACCTTCATAATCTGGCCACATGGGAAAGAAAAACTGGACAACTTCCTCACACACCTCAACAGCCTACACCCCAAAATACAGTTCACCATGGAAACAGAAGCTAATAACCAACTCCCCTTCCTGGATGTCCT
>NW_015388256.1:269920-273939 GCF_001527695.2 Protobothrops mucrosquamatus | reverse complement strand
TAAACTTGTGTCTCCAGGGTTCCATCTGGCTGACGATGCACCAACACATCTAAAAATGCCAGTTTTCCCTGGTGCTCCACCTCCTCAGTGAACTGGATGTCGACATACACTGAGTTGAGTATGCCCACAAAATCAGCTTTTTGACTCTTTTTGATAATAGCAAAGGTATCGTCTACATAGCGGGCCCAGAACTTGGGACAGCACCGGGCCATCGCTATGCATTCTAATTGCTGTAGCACGGCTTCTGCTATAAAGCTCGAGATCGGTGATCCCATAGGGGTACCCTTAACCTTCTCATAAGTGGTGTTCTGAAACGTGAAGTACATCTTGAGGCACAGTCTCAATAGATCTATAATATCCTCAGGGCGGAGAGAATCCTGTTGGGATCCTGTGCCTTTATGATAAAGGAGGTCCCTAACCACTGTAATGGCCAGATCTTGAGGGATGGAGGTGAAGAGGGAGATGACGTCAAAGGACACCATCACCTCATCATCCTCCACCCTCAGGGTTCTAATACTGTTGAGGAATTCTTCCGCTGACTTGACGGTGGTAGGATTGTCCTTGACCAAGTGGCCAATACGATTGCTTAGCCACTTGGCCAAGCCCGAGGTGGGGGTGTTCCTAAATGACACTATGGGATGGAGGGGAACTCCCTCCTTATGAATTTTCGGTAGCCCATAGAACCTGGCTACCGCTGTGTCACTGGGACGCACTCTTGTGAGAGTGGTCTCATCCAACCTTTTAGCACGCTTCAGAGCGCCAAGCACTTTATTGACATTGTTTTTGAGGGTGGTCATGGGGGTCACCATCTATGGCTCTGTAGGCTGTAGTACCTTGAAGTAGATCTAACGCCTTGCTCAAATACTGCTCCCTATCCATGACTACAGTGGCTCTCCCTTTATCGGCTGGCAGTAGAAGGATGGTATCATCTTTTTTGAGTTGGTTCACGGCTTCTAACTCTATTACAGACAAGGTTTGATGATATCTATGGCTCATAAGTAACCCTGTTACTTGTTGTCTAATTGAGCTCTTCACTTCCTCCCCCACTCTGATACGGTGCATAGTGGGCTCCAGCGCGAGCATCCATAAAATTATACCCAGCATCCCGCTGTAATAAGGTAAGTTGGGGTTGGGTGAGTACCTTGCTGGATAGGTTGTGCACCAGTCTATCCGTAGGATGGTCCTTGTTCAATGTTCGTAATCTCTCGGTCCTGTTCCGGAATTTGCTTGTGGTTCGCTGGCTCGTATACTTGGCAAGGAGACGGGTATGCTGTTCCAGCTGTGAGAAGTGCTGGCTTGTGAGTTTCATCCAGCATTGTTCTCGGTAAGTTTGGATGCCTCTCCTTAGATTACTGATGCGTCTGTGCAAATCATTAATTATTGCACGCATAGTCCGGTGTTGGAATTGATGGATTACTCGGCGTCCTTCTAAGGAGTCTACTACCGGTCTTCTCCTCAGTGATCTGGGTGGGAGGTTCTCTCTTATACAATTGTGTAGGAAAGCAAGCTTGCAGTAATTTTCGGACGTGCGGCGTGTGAGCTTCTCCCACTTTCTTGCTATGAGCAAAGCTGCTCTTCCATAACTATTAAAAATTACACTAAAAATGGTCGAGTGATTCCTGGGTATATACATGTTAAAAGCTGTACAACGACACTAGAACACCAGGAAGAGTTAAAACCAAAAAAGTTTTAATAAATATTTAAAAACCTAGCTTTCGTTGAATATCTATCAACGTCATCAGGGTGTATGTTGGTCAGTGGGAGGGCCCCTTTATAGATGAAGTNCCAAAGACAAAATTGAGTTAGAAAATCAAGGAGTATATGAAATCCCATGCACCGCCTGCCCCACCACATACATCGGACAAACCAACAGAAGAATAAATGCACGCATTGAAGAACACAAGAACTCAGTCAGAAAAGAGGAACCAACTTCTTCCCTGGTCCAACACCTTAAAGCCACAGGACATAAAATTGACTTTAAAAGACCAGAACTGTTGCCAAAACTGAACACTTTAACAACAGAATAATCAGAGAAGCCATCGAGATAGAAAAACGCCCACACAGCATGAATAAATGAGATGATACCTCCCACCTACCAGCCATTTGGAAACCCGCCCTTATTGGCAAACGAGTCCCTAACACAACCTTACATCTGTGGGTTCACCACTTTCCTTCTCTTTCCCCCCACTCGCTCCATGCCCGTATCTATTACTATCATTCTCTCTGCTGTGACGTACTGTGTTTTGTCTTTTCTCCTCCCCCATAGTTTCAATGACTGCGCTTCGTTTTCCCTCCCCCTCTTTGGAGCTCTGTTTGGAGCTCTGTCCGGTTGTTCTTCCATCGGTCTTTCCTCCCTCTATACTGGGTCTTAGCGCTATGCTTCGGGAGCGTGTGATCGCTCCCGGGGCAGAATGATTATTATCATTCCTCGCTATAGGCTCTCCTCCATCGGTCGCTCTTCCTTCCGTATTAGTCTTAAGCGCTGCACTGCGGGAGCGTGTGATCGTTCCCCGGAGGGGGTGGCTGCAGTCGTTCTTTGATGTAGTCGCTTCTCCGCCGATCATTCTTCTTTCCACAGCGGTCCTAGATGTCATGCCATGAGGATGTACAGTTGTCTCGGGAGTGGGGTGGCTGTAGTCCTTCTCCAGTCCAAGCATTCCTCCATAGATCGTTCTTTTCTTTACATGGGCCTTTGGCATGGCGTCTTGAAAACACACGCACGCTCCAGAGGTGGGGCAGTTGTATTTGCTCTCTTTGCATGTGTCCTCTAAGACATGTGGGGTTCTTCCTAATTGTGTACAGCGCGTCGGGGGGGTATGGAGATTTCGATACATGTGGGGTGTTACTCACTCCATACGGCAGTTCTTTCCGGTGGTAATCTCCTCGTGCGTCGGCGTGTGATGGTAACAATATCTCTTCTGTACTCCCCATATGGCTTAGGGAGCCCTTATCATCGTGAACTGGCTTTTTAGTGCCGATGGTTTGCTCACTGATGGTAGACTCCTTGGTGTGTGGAGAGCGCCTATCTACCCATGCAGCATGCAGGTTTCCAAGTCGTTGTCCATTATTCCCATGATTGGCAGTTGTACGTGACAGATGGGGGGTCTCTCTCTCCTCAATTTCTCCTTCCCATTGATGGACCATATCATTGGGTCGTTCCCTTCGTGGCAGTTTGGTTTTTCTCTCCCATGCTCTCAGCGCTAGATGTGCGGGGCACAGCTCTATATGTCGATTGATAGATTTATCATCCGAGAACCAAGCCTCTTTTAGTAGTCTACCACTCCTTGTACTGTTGCTGGCAATCACCCTTACATCATTGAAATCAAATCTGTGTCCAGTTTCTGCCATGTGCGCTAATATTTGAGAGTACTGCTCTCCTCTCTTTATGGCTAGTTTGTGTTCATGGACTCGTGTTTTGACCCTTTTAGAAGTCTCACCCACATAACTACAGACGCAGTCTCTGCATCTAATTCTATAAATAACCCCTGATTTCTCTGAAGTGGGGAGAGGGTCTTTTGGTTTCATGATGTCCGACCGTAACGTCTGGCTGGGCCTATGTGCCACCCTTACGTTATAGGGCGCCAACAGTCTAGCGGTGGCCTCCGAGACGTTACTAATGTATGGAAGGGTGATGCGAGTCGTCTGAGGTGCTATTGTTTCCATGGGTGTTTGTGAGCCACCGGTAAGTCTGGATAGGATGCCATGGCGTTTGATAAACCTCATGGAATAGCCATTATTTTTACAAACCCGAATTAAATAACTTCTCTCTTCTGCTCTAGCCCTGGCCGTGCTGCAATGAGAGTCTATTCTTTTGAACAACGTTCTAATGCAGCTGATTTTGTGGGCTACTGGATGGTTGCTGTGTTGGTGTAGAATCCTGTCTGTATGGGTGGGTTTGCGATAAACTTGTGTCTCCAGGGTTCCATCTGGCTGACGATGCACCAACACATCTAAAAATGCCAGTTTTCCCTGGTGCTCCACCTCCTCAGTGAACTGGATGTCGACATACACTGAGTTGA
>NW_015388256.1:244280-267979 GCF_001527695.2 Protobothrops mucrosquamatus | reverse complement strand
TTACACTAAAAATGGTCGAGTGATTCCTGGGTATATACATGTTAAAAGCTGTACAACGACACTAGAACACCAGGAAGAGTTAAAACCAAAAAAGTTTTAATAAATATTTAAAAACCTAGCTTTCGTTGAATATCTATCAACGTCATCAGGGTGTATGTTGGTCAGTGGGAGGGCCCCTTTATAGATGAAGTGATGTTGATGCCCCGACCCATAGATCTTGTTACTGGGCCTAGCCGGCCATTCAACTCTATAGTTGTGGCTTCTGTAGTGTTGGCTGGATTACTGCTGCTTGCTTTTCCTACTCTCGAGTATTCCTTTTTTCTTGCTCCCAAGGTGGATGTGTCCTTAATCATGTTGCGATCACTTATGGCTCTCAGACTTATGGGGTGTTCTTTCCCATTAGGTATTTTAGGGTGCCTTATATCTGTGGGTTCACCACTCTCCCCACACTCTCTGTGCCCATGTCTGACTTCGTTCTGGTCAGCTGTACTTCTCACATCCCCAAGCTGCTCTCCCATTCTATTCTTATATTTCATATCTACACTTTCCTTCTCTTTCCCCCCACTCGCTCCATGCCCGTATCTATTACTATCATTCTCTCTGCTGTGACGTACTGTGTTTTGTCTTTTCTCCTCCCCCATAGTTTCAATGACTGCGCTTCATTTGCCCTCCCCCTCTGAAGGGCTGAACAATTTACATAATGAGCAAGCCCCTGAATTGGAGGACACACAACTCTTCCTCCTAGGTCTGAGAGAAAGATTTCAGGACCCATCTATTGGGCTTAAAGCAAGAGAACAAATCCACAAAATAAAACAAGCCGGCAGGCCTGCCCTGGAGTACATGTGGGAATTTCGCAAAATAGCAGGTCGAATAGAGGGGTGGCCTGAACAATCCCTAATCCATTACTTCATCGAGGGATTAGATGATCACTTCACTCAGGCCTGCATCTATCGAGCAGTACCTGATCAGCTGCAAGAATGGTACCAGGCAACAGTGAAGCTAGATGTTCAGCTTGCCCGCTATAAGAAGCCTCCCCCACCTGAATCCGAGCAGCCACCAGAGCAACCTGGACAGCAATCACCCCCACGAAAACCTCCAACTACTGCGATGGCTGAGAGGCCCAGGCCACCTGCAGGCCTGTCAATTAAGTGTTTTTGGTGTGGACAAGAGGGACATCGAGCAGCAACCTGTCCAGTCCCCTACCCCCGATTGCAGAGCAGACCGGAACCAGCAACGAGAAGGAAACCTGCCCAGTGGCTAACGAGAGAAAAATCCAACCAGGTCACGCAAGAACCTGTTGCCCAGATTACACCCCCCACACAGGAGGACTCCGGAACTCCGGGTGGACCCGCCCCTACTCTACCCTCCTTTGACAGTGACGATGAAGGAGAGAATGACCCAATGGTGAGTCTGTCATGGTTCCGACTAATGAAACACCTCAAAGAACTTCCAGGCATTTTATCCTAAAAAGTCTCATTTATGTGACAAAATGTCGGCACAGGCATGAAGAAAGGCAATGCTAAGATCTTAATTCCCCATCCACCGAGCAGTTATTTTTGCTAGCATTTCCATTCCCTATTTTGCTGTCATGATTTACGTTCCCTTCCTTTCACTTTCGCGGGCTTTTCCCTCATCCCTCCTTCTCCTCTGGATTAACTATAAAAATACCAGACAGTTCTGCATATTTTGTCAAAGCAAGAATATACAATATTAGCAGCGTTGACAGAGTCGACAAATCCCGCCTTTTTCACTGGCCGCCAAACTTATAATTCCTATGTCTGGGGCACAAATGGACTTAAATGTGCTAATTGATTCTGGATGCACCGCTGCATTATTAGTCTGCTGTTTGCCATGAAAATGTGCATACGGGTAAAACAGCTTTCCAAACCTGTGAGGTTTGAGCAAGCCGATGGCTCCCTGATGGGAGGGAGTCTTGTCACACAATTAACTGAGCCCTTACGTCTAGAAATAGGTGCGCACTGGGAGCGCACTGGGTGCGCTCCAAAAATGACTGAGACTGTGATCTTAGGGTTAGCCTGGTTGGACAAATGGAAGCCGTTTATCTGGTAGGAGAAAGGAATGAGAACTGTGAGACTACCTATAAGGCCTAAACCTCCCAGTGATTCAACCGATGTTGTGGGACACCTTAGGCCACCCAATGAGCGAGCACACATGGCTGCCTCACTGCCGCCAGGTTAACCACCCATCCCCAATGAATACTGGAACCTGGCGGAGGCATTTAGTGAAAAAAACTGTGATGCCCTGCCCCCTCACAGACCCAATGATTGCTCTATCAAACTGGTGCCAGGAGCCAAACTCCCACGCCCGAGAATATATGCTATGTCCCCCCTCGAAATGGAGGAGATGCAGCAATACATGAACAAAAACCTAGTGAGGGGGTTCATTGAATGGGCCAAATCTACCGTGGGAGCCTCTGTGTTGTTCAAAGAGAAAAAAGATGGGTCTCTTCATCTCTGCGTAGACTATAAGGGTCTCAATGCTGTGAGTGTGGAAAATAAATACCCCCTCCCCTTCCTAAAGGACCTATTAACCCATCTGGCTAAGGGGAGTGTCTTCACTAAATTAGACCTGAGAGAGGCATATTACCGGGTGAGAATAAAAGAGGGAGACGAGTGGAAAACTGCCTTCAACTGTCCTATGGGGAGCTATCAGTTTAAAGTCGTGCCATTTGGACTACAGGGGACCCCAGCCGTATTCATGCAGTTGATTAATGAGGTCCTACATGATAACTTGTACAAAGGGGTTTTGGTGTATCTTGATGATATCCTGATATACAGCACGAATATGACTGATCACATAAAGCTGGTGAGAGAAGTGTTAAAGAAACTATTGAATGCCAAGCTTTATGCCAAATTGTCAAAATTTGAATTCCACCAGACCCGATTAGATTATCTTGGCTACAGAATTTCCAATGAGGGTATTGAAATGGATCCAGCCAAGGTGCACCTTCTCGTCTTGGTGCACCTTAGTGCACCTTCTCGTCTTCTCGTCCTGCGAGATTTCTCAAACTGTAAGTATGGGCTGTGATATATCTCACCGCCTTCTGCCACAGATTCCCTCCCATAGACCGGTACGCTCCCACAGAGTGGGTCTCCTCAGGGTGCCGTCGGCCAAGCAATGTCGGCTGGCGACCCCCAGGGGGAGGGCCTTCTCTGTGGGTGCCCCTGCCCTCTGGAACGAACTACCCCCCGAGATCCGGATTATTCCGGATCTCCTTACTTTCCGCCGCGCCCTNGGGCCTGGCCTAGGGAGGATTTTTAAACTGGGTTTTTTAGAAATTTTAATTATCACAACACAAAAATTTTGGTTTTAATTTGGTTTTATTCGGTGGGGTGTGTGGGTCTTTCTTTGTTTTAATAATGTTGTGAGCCGCCCTGAGTCCTTCGGGAGAAGGGCGGGATATAAATTGGAATAATAATAATAATAATAATAATCAGCAAAAGCATGTAAGAGAGTTAAGGTTTCTCTTACACAAGTCAGGCATGACGATGCCTGAAAGGGAGATTAGGAAGCTAGTGAGTGAGATAGGGAAAAACTGTCCTTGGTATCCTGAAAGGGGGATGCTCCGACTTAAGGATTGGGAAAGAATAGGTAACACCTTTCATCAGGAACCCCGAGCCTCAGTGGATGTTTTGCATTGTTGGCATCAATGTCGCCACGCAGTGGAAAAATATGGGGCTGATGCAGTACAATTAAGTTCTACTCCCTCTCCAGGTTCTACTCCCTCTCCAGGTTCTGATCATGAAAAGGTTTCAGTTCCATCAGCTCCTATATCCTCCACGATGGATGTGACACCTTCAGAGCAAAAAAATTCTCTCAAGCTGTCTCAAGCTGTGACAAGCAGCTCTGCAGCAGCTTCAAATCTCTACTCAAGACATGCCTGAGTCTTTTTTTTAGCGTCTTACAGCGCGGGCTTCAGGAGGAAGTGAACCTTTGCCCCCCAGGCTGGTTGGAGAATGTGATTCATGACAGCAAAAGAGGGAGAGAAAATGCTAGCAAAAATAACTGCTCTGGGGTGGAGACTTCAGATCTTGGCATCCATCCATGATGTGCTGACAATCTGTTATACTGTTAATAAAGGCTTTTAGGATAAATAATGCCTGGAAGTTCTTTGAAGTGTTTCATTAGTCGGAACCTTGACATATGGCTGGTCTTTCGTTTGCTGGTTTGGAAGGTTGCGCTGGCTCTAGCGAGGGTCCCTCCTTGCTGGTCGCCCCTACAGGGTGACTTTTGACCCTTTTCAGGGCCCCTCAGCAATGCGAAACTGGATGAGGAAGACTGAGCTCGTCTTCCAGGCATCTATGGCGGTTGATTGTTCTCACTATTAGGAAATTTCTCCCAAGTTCTAGCTTCAGTCTCTCCTTGATTAGTTTCCATCCATTGTTTCTTGTCTTGCTTTCTGGTGCTTTGGAAAATAGGTTGACTCCCTCTTCTTTGTGGTAACCCATCAAACATTGGAACACTGCTATCATCTATCATAGATCTGTTGCTTATCTTTTCCAGGAACTTCCCAGGTATTGATGTCAGGCTGATTGGTCTGTAGTTTCCTGGATCTGTTTTTTTGCCCCCTTTTTTCTTTTGAAGATGGGAACAACCTCAGCTCTTCAGGTAGCTTTCCAGTCCTCCAGGATATTTGAAAGATAGGGTTCAATGGTTCCAAAATCACATCTGACAGCTCCTTCAGAACTCTGGGGAGTAATCCGTCAGGTCCCAGTGAACTCATTTAGAGCAGACTGGTATTTCTTACCATTTTCTTGCCTATTTTATTTTGTATTCCTAGTCTTTCTTTTATGGTTATGTCTTTTGTAGATTGAGATGTATTATCTTTTTGTGTGAAAACAGATGCAAAGAATGAATTTAGTAGCTCTGCTTTCTTTCTACTGCCTGTTACTTCCTTGGCATCTTCTCTCATTAGTTGATTGACTATTTCCTTGACTTTTTTCTTGTTTGTATGTGTTGAAAGAAACTTTTAAAATTATTTTTGACATTCGTTGCAAGTCTTACTTCATTCTGAGCCTTAGCTTTTCTCACTTCATCTTTGCAAATTCAGGCTATCTGCTGATATTCTGCCTCAGTTATGTGTCCCTCTTTCCATTTTTTGTACTTATCCTTTTTGTCTTTCAGTTTATCAGAGAGTTTTTTGTATAATCATGCTGATTTTTTTCTTGGATTTCTTGTTTTTCTTTTCAGTGGTATTGAGCTGGATTGGGGTTTTATAATCACATTGTCAAGGTTCCGACTAATGAAACACTTCAAAGAACTTTCAGGCATGTTTATCCTAAAGCCTTTATTAACAGTGTTATAAATTGACGGCACATCATGGAGGTTTATGCCAGAATCTGAATTCCTCTTGCTGGCATCTAACTTTTCTTGCTAAACCCCTCCCTTATCTTGCAGTCACAGGTCACATCTTTCAATTAGCCCAGAGGGCAGAGATTCACTTCCGTTCCTTTTCCCGGCTTTTGTTGTTATTCCCCTCCCTTTTCTCTGTCATCTGAATTAACCCTAAAATTACCAGACAGTTCTGCATATTTTGTCAAAGCAAGAATATTCAATATTAGCAGCATTGACACATATTTTAATTCCCTCTGTTCATTAGGCAGGAGGGGTTTAATACCTTTAATTTCCAATTAGCTGTCTAAACCCAGAAATCAGGAATGTAATATTGTTCTTTTTACTTTTAATGATATTGTAAATAGACAGAATACAGAATAATAGGAGACCATTCTGGAAAATCAAGCCCACATATTACTATCCCTTTCTTCTCTTTCATGTGGGGTTGAATGACACAACAATGAACCCGAAAACAATATCAAGTGACAATGAGTAGTTGGCAAGAAAGTTAAGGATTTAGTAGCACAGGTGGTGTTTCATCTGTACTTCCAACAAAAGGTCAACATCCAATGAGGGATTAAAGGATTTTAGAAATAAACCACTAACTTTAAGGATGGTGCCACCAAGAGTACTTTGGAATTTTAGACCACGGTCTCCATTATCTACAAGAAAGGCTTCTAGCAAGGGATGGGCTGTACCTCACAAGAACCAGGAAGAATGTATTTGGAAAATGTCTGTTCAGCTTCTCCGAAAGACTTTAAACTAAAATTATGGGGTAAGGGTGACCAATTGTTAGTATCCTTAGGACGGAATTCCAAGCATAAACCCAAGACAAGCAATCAATTAAGGAGGTAGAGTGTGATGGGAAGGAAGAAAAACTCAGATATAAAGCAGAAAATGGAAGAAACATACACTGGGTCAGCCATAAAGGACTCAGATGCCTATACACTAATGCTCAAATGTTGGGAACAAACAGGGTGAACATGAAGTACTAGTACATGGGGGTAGATATGATATGTAGTTGCCATTCCTGAAACTTGGTGAGATGAAACTCACAATTGGAATGTAGTACTGGAAGGATCTAAATTGTTCAAAAGAAACAGACCTAGCAAAAGAGGAGGTGGAGTTGCATTATATGTAAAAAAATATTACACCACTACAGAAATTATAAAACCAAGGATGAAAGCCTCCTTCAATGTATATCGGTTAATATAAAAGGACATTGCCATAGGTGTATACTACATGCCACTAAACCAAGCAGAAGAAATAGATGAACTTTTTGCTAGTCAGTTAACAAATGCATGTAGGAAATATACCACAGTAATAATGGAGGACTTTAACTACCCTGAAATCAACTGAAAGACAAATTCTTCATCAAGTGGGAGATCGAACAGGTTCCTTACGAGCTTAGCTGACAACTTTATCATCCAAAAGGATGAAACTAGACAGTCAGCTCACTAAGCTTAATTGTTACTAATAGAGATGAAATGATAGAGGGGGTTGAAATTGAAGGAGCTTTGGAGGAAAGTGACCTTGTCATATTGGAATTCAATATAATACAACACAAGCAATAAAACATAATTCAGCCAGTGTCTTAGACTTTAAAAGAGCTGATTTCAAAAAACCTAGAAGAGCTTGGGAAGGATCCCATGGATGAAAATCTTAAAGGGGAAAACAACTCAAGAAACTTCGGAAACTCTGAAAAACGTATGAAATTATACATTATGAAAGCCCAGTCCACCAAAATACCACCGAAAAAGAAAAATAAGAAATCCAAGAAACAACCAGCATGGTTGCATAAAGAATGCTCTGATAAACTGAAAGACAAAAGGGATAAGTATAAAAAGTAGAAAGAGGGAACACATCACTGAGACAGAATACAAGCATATAGCCTAAAACTGCAAAGATGAAGTCAGGAAAGCTAAGGCTCAGAATGAACAAAGACTTGCAACAAATGTCAAAAATTATAAAATAAGTTTCTTTTAACATGTTAAAAGAAAAAAGAAAATCAAGGAAACAATTGATTCACTAATGGGAGAAGATAGCAAGGATGTGATGAGCAGCAAGGAGAAAGCAGAGCTGCTTAATTCATTCTTTGCATCTGTCTTGATGCAAAAGAAAAAAAACATATCAAACGTCCATCCAAAACAGAACTGTAAAAGACAGACTGGAAATACAAATTAAAATAGGCAAGAAAATGGTGAGAAAACACCTATCTATTGTTCAAATCACTATGACCCGAGTTCTGAAAGAGCTGGCAAATGTGATTTCAGAACCATTGAACCATATCTTTCAAAGATCCTGGAGCATCAGGGAACTACTGGAGGACTGGAAAAGAGCTGACGTGGTTCCCATCTTTAAAAAAAATGGATCCAGGAAACTACAGACCAATCAGCCTGACATCCATACCTGGGAAGATCCTGGAAAAGGTAATCAAACAACAGATCTGTGAACACCCAGAAGCAAGCAAAGTTATAAAAAGAAGTCAACATAGGTCTATCAAAAACAGATATGCCAAACAAATCTTATGTCATTCTTTGACAAAGTAACTCAATTAGTGGATCAGCAAAATGCATAGTATACTTCAGTAGCGCATTTGAGAAAGTAGATCACAATCTACTTCTTAGTAAGTTAGAAAAATGTGGGATAGACAGCATCACCACCAGATGGATTTGTAACTGGCTGACAAATCAAATTCAATGTATAGTCCTCAATGGTACTACATCTACATGGAGGGAAATAAGCAGTGGGGTACCCCAAGGTTTTTTCTTAGGCCCAGTATTCTTCAATATCTTCATAGATTTATCTGAGGGAATAGAAGAGGAACTCATCAAATTTACAGATGACTGGCAGGAAGGTAGCCTCAAAATCCATAAGGATCTTGACAGACCTGAACACTGAGCCCTATCTAACAAAATGAAATTCAGTGTAGAAAAAAATAAAGTCTTACACTTAGGCAAGAAAAACCAAATGTACATGTATAGAATAGATGGAACCTGGCTCAATAGCAGTAGTTCCAAGAGGAATCTTGGAGGCCTAGTGGACAATCACTTAAATATAAGCCAGCAATGTGCTGAGCCATCAAAAAAGCCAATGGAATCCTAGGCTACATTAACAGAGGGATAGAATCAAGATCACATGAAGTGTTAGTACCACTTTATAATGCCTTGGTAAGACCACACTTGGAATATTGCATCCAGTTTTGGTTGCCACTATATAAAAGAGATATTGAGAGTCTGGAAAGAGTAAAGTTTGAAAAACCAAATGGATAGGTATAGAATAGGGCATACCTGGCTCAACAGCAGTAAGTGTGAGAGGGATGTAGGAGTCTTAATAGATAACCACTTAAATATGAGATAGCTGTGTACTTCAGCTGTCAGAAAAAACTAATGCAGTTCTAAGTTGCCTCAACAAAGGGATAGAATCAAGATCATGAGAAGTGTTAGTACCGCTTTATAATGACTTGGTAAGACCACACTTGGAATATTGTATATAATTTTGGTTGCCACTATATAAAAAAAGATATTGAGAGTCTGGAAAGAGTGCAGAGAAGAGCAACAAAGATGATTAGGGGCCTGGAGGCTAAAAGGTATGAAGAACGGTTGCAGGGATTGGGTATTTTTAGGGTAGTGAAAAGAAGGACTAGGAGTGACATGATAGCAGTGTTCCATATTTGAGGGGATGCCATAAAGAAGAGGGGGGGTGTCAACTTATTTTCCAAAGCACCAGAGGCAGGACAAGAAGCAATGGATGGAAACTAATCAAGGAGAGCTGCAACCTAGAACTAAGGAGAAATTTCCTGACAGTGAGAATGATTAACCAGTGGAACAACTTGACTTCAGAAGTTGTAGGTGCTCCATCACAGAGATTTTTAAGAAGAGATTCGATAGCCATTTGCCCATAATGGTATAGGGTCTCTTGCTTGAGCAGTGGGTAGAACTAGATTACCTCCAAGGTCGCTTTCAACTCTGTTATTCTGTTATTTATTCTCTTAATCTGTTAAATGGCTATCTAAACTCTTTTCAAACCTCCAGTGATATAGTACCCACAACTTCTGGAGGCAAGCTGTTCCACTTATTAATTGTGCTCACTGACAGGAAAATTTATTCTTAATTCTAGGTTGGATCTCTTTTTGATAGGGTTCTATCTGTTACTTTTTGTCCTTCCCTTAGATACTTTGGAGAATAGGTCAACCTCCTCTTCTCTGTGACAGTCCCTCAAATATTGGAATATTGTCACCCCTAGTCCTTCTTTTTGTTAGACTGGACATATCCCAGTTCTTGCAACTATACATTGTACTCTATAGCCTCCAATCCTCTAGTCATCTTTGTTGCTATTCTCTGCACTCTTTCTAGAGTCTCAATATCTTTTTTGTATTGTGGTCATCAATACTGGATGCAGTATTCCAAGTGTAATTTTACCAGTGGAATATAAAGCAGTTCTAACACTTCACATGATCTTGATACTATCCCTCTGTTGTTGTTTCAATGTAAAGATAATCATACAGTATTAATTAAAATAATAGCGCTCTATTGCTTAGATAATTTAGAGTATTGGAAATAAAGAAAAGAGAAAGAAATGTTCTATCAATACAAATTACAATTTAGGGTGTTTATATTACAAATATAAAATTATTGACTTTTTGATCAATAAAAAGCTGA
The DNA here is from genome assembly GCF_001527695.2 of Protobothrops mucrosquamatus. Classification (NCBI taxonomy): domain Eukaryota; kingdom Metazoa; phylum Chordata; class Lepidosauria; order Squamata; family Viperidae; genus Protobothrops; species Protobothrops mucrosquamatus. The sequence continues at coordinate 257,963 of NW_015388256.1, read as the reverse complement.
ACATAACATTAGAAAAAAGTAATGTTGCAGATGAGTATTTGCATGTATAATAAAGTATTTGATTGTATAATAAAGATTTTGGACTTGAGTTGATTACTTAATATTGAGATCTCCATTGTGCAGTTACTTAATATGTTAACATATTTAATAAAAGGATTGAATAGCTATTAACAAGACTTAAAATATATAGTGGTATCACGGTATCTGACTGCTTCAAAAACTGTGGAATTTGATACTCAGTGCATTTTGATGCAAAAATGTTGTCCCGGTACTCATAGTTTCTTTGGTGTTCAGTGTGCTGCAAAAGGAAGAGGGGGATGGCCTTAGAGGGAGGACAGGAAGTTGGCCATGCTGGGAAGGTTACTGACATAGGAAAAAAGACAAAGTTTTTCCTGGTCAAAACAAAGGGTCACATGGTAAGTTATCTGGTTTGCTTGGTACTCGTAATTTTTAGTACTCATCATGCTTCCCAGAATCAATTAACATTCAGTATTGAGGTACCACTGTATAAAAAATATGTTTTAAAAAGGGGGAAAGATAACAAAAAAGAACTATTGGCTTTCTAACTCCCCCTTTTTTGTGCATCTGCTAATATACAAAATTGTAGACATTTAAAAGTCCTTAGAAGCCAGGCTGTAAGTGATTATATTTGTCATGTTGCATGATGTATTGTATGTATAGGAACTATTCTTGTTTAAACTTCTGTTGTGTATATATACTGTGAATTTTGCAATTGCTGCATATTCTCCAATTTTAAGTTTCCAATTAGATAGTTATTAAAATGACATATTTTCCAGTGCTGAGCAAAATTTATTCTTGCTGCTATAAGCCTATATTTCATTAAATTATCACATTTCTTGTTGATTTTTTCCTGAAATTATATCTAATTAAAAAGTTGTGGTTTCACTTCAAATTGAAATTCCAAAATTTTCTGCAGTGGACTTATGTATCTTATTATAAAATGTTTCTTTTGTTTCATGGCAATTCCAACATTTATTATTTTATAATTTGTCTATGTTAGATATTATTGATGGAATTTTATTCTATATGTAGGACCATTTGTACCAATTTCAGCTGTGTAAAATCTTTCTAATTTTTGTTTTTTCAGTCTGCATAACCTACCTCCCAACGTCGATCATTGGTAAAAATCTCTTCACTGGCTAAGTCCAATTGATTCCATTCCAAAAGCAATTTCAGTTGACCATTCCAGTCATCTTTATCTTCTTCATTTGTGCTGAAAGCTGAAATTGGAGGAACTGTATTAAAATCACACAGTATTCAATTCTCATTTTCCAGCCCACTCATCTTGTTTGAACTCCCTTTGTTTTCTCTAGACTTTCTATGAAGAATTAATGCTGTTATTAATAAAACTATGAATATGAGAATTTTGCCTGATTATTGAGGTGTTAATAGGACATCCTGCCCCCAAAATGCCATACCTAATTTCTTTATACTTTCATTTTTTTCTGATTTTATCTTAATTGGGAATTCCTATGAATAGTTATAAGCCTTATTTGAACAAACATAACACTGCATATTTTAATAGAATGGCTTTTTTTATATTACTTTTGTCAGACCTGCCCCAGTCCGATCCCTTAGGAAAGAATGACCCTTGACTCTATTTAGGTGAAGTGATAGGTTCTTTTACTAAAAGATGCTGGTTGCAGTAAAGTCAGTCTAGAACTAAATTTCCTGCATGAAAGCATACAAGCTTTTCCTTTCAATCTGGTGTCTTGGTGCCCTTGAATATTGGCATGAACTGGTTGAAAGCATCCCCAGTCTTCCTCAAATGTCATTCCCCCCTCCTGGTTTCACAGTGCTACCCTAATACATGTTTATTGGCCATTTGTTCACTCGTGCTCCCTGCCTTGGTAATTGATGGCAGGATGCCAATGAGGTTTGAAGCCGAAGATGGCAGAACTGACATACTGCTCCCTTGACAGCAACACTAGTTCTGCAATGGAAACAAAAGAGAGAGAGAGCAGGAGAAGGAGAGAGAGAAAAAACAAAACGTCATTATTCAATGACGATTCTCTGGCTATTGCTCATGGAATCTCTTAAGCAATTTAGAAGCTTTGCTGCCTTTGAGTCCATCCATTTGATTTTGGAGGGTGGAAAGTCCTTCCACAGTAATAGATATTGGGTTTTGTCCTGGTGTGTCCGAGAGTCCAAAATGGCTTTGATTTCAAAGTGTTGTTCCCCCTCAAACATAATCAGGTCAGAGGCGGTTTCGTTTTTGGGTGTAGGGAGAGGTGATTTTCGTTTCAATAGGCTGCAGTGGAATACAGGGTGCACTTGCCTGAGTGTTTTTGGCAGTTCAAGCTCAATGATGACTGGGTTGGTAACTTTTTAAATGGGACATTAAATACTTTGGTCCCAGTTTTCTGGAAGGTTGGAAAGTTGTCTAGATTATAAGTACTTGGTGGATGAATAAACCCTGTCCCCAATTTTAAAGTTTTTTGGTGTTGAGCACCTTTCATCAGCTTGTTTTTTGTACGTTTCCCTCACCTCCACCAATGCTTTTCTTACTACTGGTCAGGTGTTTTACAGTTGGGTGATCCACTCCTTCAAGGAGGTGGTTAGTAGGTGTCCTGAGGCAATTTGGGGATAGATACAAAGTCCTGCCCAGTGGCCACTTTAAAAGGGTGAATCCAGTGCTACTCTACATTGAGGTGTTGTAAGCAACCTCAGAGAAAGAAGATCTGCCTAATTGTCCTGTTGATAGTTAATGTAACATCTGAGATACTGTTCCAGAATCCCATATGAAGAATGGTTGCAGGAATTGGGCATGTCTAGAGTAGTGAAAAGAAGGAATAGAAGTGACATGATAGCAACGTTCCATATTTGAGGGGATGCCAACTTATTTTCCAAAGCACCAGAAGGCAAGGCAAGAAACAATGGATGGAAACTAATCAAGGAGAGAAGCAACCTGGAATTAAGGAGAAACTTCCTAACAGTGAGAACAATTAACCAATGGAACAGCTTGCCTTCAGAAGTTGTAGGTGCTTCATCACTGGAGGTTTTTAAGAAAAGACTGGACAGCCACCTTTCTGAAATGGTATAGGGTCTCCTGCTAGAGCAAGAGGTTGGACTAGAAGACCTCCAAGGTCCCTTTTAGCTCTATCCTGATAGATCAATTGAATTAGATTAACTTTGTTTAGGCTTATATGTACCATTAAAGTTAGTCCTTGCTTAATGATGGTAATTAGGAGTGAAATTTCCATTGCTAAGTGATACAATTATGAAGTGGGACACCGCATAACTGCACTATCTTCTGATGGAAATTCCCACTTATCATTGTTAAGCAAGGACCACATGGATTGTTAAGCAAGGACCTCACCTTCCAAGTTTTTGCTGGCTTCCCCTTTGACTGTGCTTGTAGAAAGCCATTGGGGAATGTCACTAGTCATCATCTTGCCTATGGAGATTCTCAGTCATCCAGGTCATGGTTGTCCCAAAGGAGCTTTTTCAAGAGCAACTGGACTGTTTTTCCTTTAAAGGTTTTCAAGAATGAAGTTCAGTATGTGCCCAGAGAACTAGTTCTCCACACTCACAGTACTACAAAGGAACAGAGGAAACTAGGCTGCCTTGCAATGGAATGTGGGAATCAACACTACTGGCATTCTGTAGTTTGCACATGTCAGGATTTCTCTCCAAATGGGCTGAATTTAGTCCCTGGGGAAGGCAGTCTGGCACCATGCTTGTGTTTCCACCACTGTTGCACTTTGCATGAGCTGTGAAATGCCACAAATCTGGTACAGGAGAGCTTGAAGGGGTGGGGCAGGCAGCATTGTGGGAAGTGGAGATGGGCTGCATGTTTCAGGGTTTGTGCAAAGTGCAGTGGTGGAAGTGGCAGAAGCATGGTGCCAGACCCCCACCCAATGGTCCTTTCCAGACCTGCCATTCTGTCCCCCGCCCCCCATCCCCAGTGCCTGAGGCAGTCCAATGGGAAGGCAGAGGCCCATCCATCAATGCATGGATTAGCTGGCTGTTAGTGTCCTGAGCTGCGAATCAGGCAGGGATAAGTATTCCTGAGTGAATCGCCTGTGGCCACGCAATGGGGGAAAGGATGGAGATCCAGTGGCAGGGCAGAGTGCTGGCAGAGGGCCAACTGAGAATGAGCAGAGAATGATAAGTCTGCTGTGATGAGGCACCCAGGGTGAAGTGGGTGCAACAATGTTGCCACAGTCAATTATCCCATTCTATATCTGATCTGGTAGGATGGGTACGTATCTTTAAGGAAAAGTGGTCCTGCAGATAACCTGACCTGTTCCATATAGAGCTTTAAAGGTGATGACCAGCACCTTGAATTGCACCCAAAAAGAAACTAGAAGGTGCAGCATAGGTGTTACTTGGGCAAACCGAGGAGCTCCACACTACTGCATTCTAGACTAGCTGAAGTTTCCAGGTTGTCTTCAAGGTAGCCCCATATATAGTGCACTGCAGTAATCCAAACAGGAGATGTCCAAGGCATGGGTGACCTTGAGTAAGACCTCCCAGTCCAGGAAAAGGCATAATTGGTGCACCAGAAGAGGAGGTATGAAGTTTCTCTGGTGATGGCTGTAACCTGCTCCTCGAGCAGGAGCCATGAGTCCAGGAAGACCCCCAAATTGCATACCAGTTCAGTCTGGAGAAGTGCTATCCCATCTAGAGTCAAAGAACATTCTGGTCCTGGGGGGGGCATAATGCAGAAATGTGTAACATATAAGTTAAGTGAATGAGAAAATAAGAATGACACCATACCTTTAAAAAGAGCATATGAAATGGCATTGCTCACAATTTCATCTCCAGCATCTTCAATTTTGATGACAGTTATCAGATGAGGATTTTCAAGTATTTCTTTGATCTAACAAGGCAAATCAAGATTTCTTCTATCCCCAAAATCTTCTAAATCAATAAACGTTTCTTTTATTAAAATATTTCCTGACACTTAAAAGGATACAACATATAGGTTCATACTTCGTAGCTATTATGCTGCATAAAACTTACTATAAGGTGTCCTTGGTGCTCCTTGAACTTGGTTGTTTTAGTGCACTGATAATGTTACCTGGTTTGGATAATGAATAATGATATCCATGCAACAATGATTATAGACAGTAGCTTTAACATTTGTTGTCATGAAATGTTTTGAGAGGCTGGTGTTGAACTATATTAAGGCTAGTCTTCCATCTATTTTGGACCCATATCAATGTGCATATAGGGGTAATAGATCAACTGATGATCCTATGGCTCTTGTTGTCCATATTGTATTGAATCACTTGGAACAACAGGGGACATATGCAAGGCTGTTATTTGTGGATTATAGCTCTGCCTTTAACACCATTCTACTCAATAGATTGTTTTCTAAAATGTCCAATTTGGGTATAAATCAGAGGATTTGCTTGTGGATAAAGGATTTTCTGACAGGTAGGCCACAGTCAGTAAGGATGGGATCTCACCATTCCTCTACTCTGATATTAAGCACAGGAGCCCCCCAGGGTTGTGTGCTAAGCCCTTTCCTTTATTCCTTGTATATGCATGACTGTACCCCACTGTATAACACCAACACAATTATTAAATTTGTGGACGATACAACAGTGGTGGGGCTCATTAATGAGAACAATGAGTCTGCTTACAGGAAGGAGGTACAAGGGCTGACATTGTGGTGTAATGAAAATAATCTTACACTTAACACCACAAAAACTAAAGAACTTATAATTGACTTTAGGAGGAAGAGAGATGTACATCTACCATTGTACATAAATGATGAGGAGGTGGGGAGGGTGGGTAGTTTTAAATTTCTGGGCACTTATATTTCGGAGGACCTCTCATAGACTATGAATGCTAACATGCTTGTGAAGAAGGCACAGAAGAGGCTGTACTTCCTGAGAATGCTCAGGAAGATAAATTTATCTCAGCGTCTACTCTTGTCCTACTATCACAGCACCATTGAGAGTGTTCTGACATACGGCATTCTTGCATGGTATGGGAGCAGTTCTGTAGTGGACAAAAAAGCTCTACAGAGGATTATTAAAACTGCCCAGAATATTACTGGACTCCAACTACCAGCCCTGGATAACATCTTCGAATCTCGTTGTTTGAGGAAGTTGCATAACATTCTCAGAGACTCTTCCCATCCTGCTTACAATCTTTTTGGACTGTTGCCTTCTGGCAGAAGATACAGAATAATTAAAACTCAGACCACACGTTTTCTGAATAGTTTTTTTACCCCAGAGCTGTAATTGCACTCAACAACGAACTAAGGGGCCACCATCAGTGAACTGTTGGACAGCATTACTTGGTCTGTTGTGTGGATGTTGGGTGGTTTTAGGGGTGGGGATTGTGGGGGGGGGAGTGTGTTTGGGGATTATGTGTGTGGGACTTGGTTTTTGGGTGTCAAGTAAATTTCGTTGTATATGTATACCATGTACGCACATACAATGACAATAAATAAATTTAACTTTTAACTTAACTTCATCAAAAAGTGCCTCAACCAATTTAGTACAACCAACACAAGCTGTATAACGGATAACACTGCCATACATCAAAAACATCTCAGAAACCACAGACTATTACAACCACATGGAATCAGCACACAACCACAGACTATTACAACCACATGGAATCAACACACAAACCAATTAAAGCCCTCAAAACTAAGTAAACCAAAAGACCCAGCAGTGGCAGAAGGAAAAATAGGAATCATTTATAACATAACAGTGTAAAGACTAGAACAGCCCTCTACATATGACAAACAAGCAGAATACTAGCAGAAGACCAACTGGAAGTCAAAAGACATATACAAACTCTTTAATTTCACAACAATATTAAATGAAAGAACCAGTCTATTGCCCACAACAGCCCTCAAAGGTCTGACTTCTCCGGCTTGATGCCTCATTGGTATCCTGCCATCAAAGGCTAGGGAGATGGAGCATGGGGGGAACAAATAGGCAATAAGCCTGTATGGATAGATGATGGGAAATAGAGAGGGGGGAATGACAGCTTGATGAAGAACAAAGAAGCTCAGAACCAGTTATGTTTATGCCAGTTCTCAAGGCCATGCACCCTGAAAAAAGAATGTGGTGTCAAACTGCAAAGAATGCTTATGCTGTTGCATCCATTACTGCTTCTTAGCTTGCCTACATATTTGAGGGGAGGGGAGGGAGGAATGGAATGCAGGCTTCAGACATTGGACTGCCAAGCTGTGAGAACCGAGATCATTCGAAACATGTTTATTGAGAACTAAAACACTCTCTCATAATAATATCTGACACTCTATTGGATAATGTGACCTGCATTATTAGGGGGGGAGGGAGACTCTATACTTTTAATAAACTGATTTAGGCATCAATTAACTAGAGCTGGTTTTCTTTTCATCTGTGCCAAAATGGTGTGCTCAGTAAAGTTTTGCATTGGTGACTGGAAAATCTCAGCTTGACATTAAACCAGCTCTCAATTAAAATTAAATTCGATTAGGGAATCCTGAGCTCCTACGCCCCATCCAGCAAAATCCAGAGAGATAGTGAAGACTCAGGGGAAGATGCCTGAAATGAAGTGAATGGGCGAGCAACTGGCAAAAGCTGGGACTAGGATGACAGAAGGGACCCCAGTTGGGAACCAGGGGGGTTCCAATGCCCAAGCAGCCTCCACCTGGCCGAAAGTGAAGGCAGAGAAGAGGGAGCTGCCAGTGGCACTGGAATGGACCAGAGCAGAAGGAGGCTTTGGCCAGTTGCTCATCCATTCGCTTCATTTTGGGGCATCTTCCTCTGAGGTGCAGAGCAAAGGGAAGGAGAAGTTGCGAGTGGCTCACCAGGTCATTGAGGTTTCCCCCTGCAGACCACGAGGGGGAGGGAACTCTGACCCCGGAAGACCTGCAGCTCACCTTCTACAAGAGTGATAGCGAGGAAGAGGATGACCTGATGGCAAGTGGACCTATCAGCCTCCTTTTGGCACAAGTAGACATTATGGTGCCCTGCTCAGGGGTGAAGGGAATAATAAAATGGGAGACTTCAACTATCCAGATATCAACTGGGAGACAAACTCTGCAGTGAGCGGGAGATCAAACAGATTCCTAACCAACCTAACTGACAACTTAGTCACCCAAAAGGTGGAGGAGGGAACTACACGTAAAGCTATACTGGACTTAATCCTTACAAACAGAGAAGAAGTGATAGAGGGAATTGAAATTACCGGAACCTTGGGCAAAAGTGACGACATCATACTGGAATTTAATATAATGCAAACACTAGCAATAGAAAACAATCCAACCAATGTCCTAAACTTCAAAAGAGCTGACTTTAACGAACTCAGAGAGAACCTAGGAAAAAATCCCATGGATGAAAATCCTAAAGGGGAAAACAACCCAGGAAGCATGGAAAACCCTGAAAAATGCTATCATAAAAGCTCAGACCGACTTCCAGTTTGAATCGCGGCGCCGATGGCAGCTCCTCTGTGAGCTGTCCGCCCTGAAGACACGTAAGAGCCACAGGAACAGCTGTTCCGCAGCTCGGAATCCCCTTCCCCGGGCAAAGGGGAGGGGGTGAGCTTCTCTGATAGGGGTAGAGCTCTCTAGCCCTCTCTAGCCCTCTCTAGCTCCCCCGGAGTCGGAGATTCCTCCGTGCTTCAGGCTGCCTTCGTCGAAATGAAGCTAGATGCGGATTCAGCCTCTGCCTTTCTAGGAAAGTGTGAGTTGAATTTTACAGGCAGACAGAGCCTATCAGGAGGATTTAAAAATTGTTTGGACTGAAACCTTAACTCTAGAATTAAAGTATCTTCTTCGTTTTTTATGTTAACTGGAAGAAGAAGAAGTATGGCTGCGGATGGGCGTTTCTGTTTTTTTTAATTGAAAATATATGAGACTTTCACTTTCTGGGGACTTTCTTTTGGATTACTATTGTAACAGATTTAGTTACTTTGAGCTTGTTGGATAAGTTTTCTGTTTTTACCACTGCTTGAGGTGATTACAAGACTTTACAAGATATATGACCTCTACAAGATTTTAACTTATGTTTATAAGTGAAACTATAAGAGAAGGAGGAGAGAAGTAAAATGGCTTCTAAGCGTGTGGAAACTTTTGTTCCTCAGAAGAGCACAATCTCCTTCCCAGCTGTTCAAACACCACAGCAGCCAAAATCTAAGACTCCTCCACCCTCACCCCCAATCCCAGCACTTACACTGAAAGATATTCAAGATGCATTAAAGGACAATGCTAGACAGATCAGAATGGAAATGGAGGATATGTTTGAAAAGAAACTTGAAGAGAAACTTGAAGAGAAGAATACAGAGTTGAGAGATGACATAGTGTTTGCATTGCAAGGTCTGGCTGTCCATGTAGAACGTATTGAAGGACGGGTGGAGGAAGTGGAGGATCATGTTGAAAATATGGAACTTAGATTGGGGAAAGTGGAGGAGGCAGTGGATTTAACTCAAAATGAGGTCCTTTTGTCACAATACAGAGAAATGGAATATGCTCTGAGAATAAGAGGGCTGAGAGAAAATGCTCAAGAGAAACTAAAGGATGAGATTGCAGCAGATTTGGCCTTGGTTTTATCCTGCCAACCCGATGAAATAATAAGAGAAATGGAAATTTTTTTTAGAGTCAATTCATGGATTGCAAGACAGAGAAACCTCCCAAGAGATGTTGTTATCTACTTTTCCAGAAAATCAATCCGTAATCAAATTATTCAGGCTTTTTACAATCAAAGATTTCAAGTATCAGGACAAGATGTTATAAATTTAAAGGAGATACCACCCAAAATACTCAGAAGAAGGAAGGATTTTGCCTTCCTGGCTGAAGAATTGAAAAAGCATCAAATTCAATTCAGATGGGAGATACCTGCTGGTATTATGGTCAATTACATGGGAATACGCTATAGGCTCAACACCATTGTAAAGGCAAAAGATTTTTATACTTCAATCATGAAAGAAGGTTCTCCATCATCTCCACAAGGTGCCAGGAAGGAAAGAATTAGTGAAGATAAAGTGGCTGAAGGAGCTATATTGTCTTCAAGTTTTATAGAACTACAAAATCAAGAGCAAGTTAAGCAACAACTTATGGAAATTAGAGAAGATCCTAAATCACAAAGAATGACCTGTGCAGCTCATAAACGTAAAGAAAGAGAGCAACAAAGAGTGGATGTACCCGTTGCACAGCAAGTCATCTCGGAGCCAGTGGGAGGGGCGAGGCCGAAGAAATCAGTAACAGCTGATCTACAAGGAGCACTCTAGAGGCTCGCTGCCACTAAAGATGGCAAGGTTCCTGACTTGGAATGTTAATGGTTTGAATTCTCTACAGAAAAGGAAAAAGATATTTTATTATTTGAAACAACATAAAAATGATGTTGTTTGTTTACAAGAAACTCATATTACAGCTAAAGATCAAAAATATTTGTCTAACTCACGGTTGGGTATACATTTTATGGCACCTGCGCCGCAGAAAAGAGGTGGAGTAGTTCTTTATATCAGGAAAGACTTCCAACCTAAATTGATTGATGCTGATTCAGAAGGAAGATATGTTTTTGTTGAAATATTATTGAACGGGAAGAAATGTCTTATTATTGGATTATATGCCCCAAATCAACAGCAGAAACAGTTTTATAAATTGTTATATCGGAAAATAAACCAACTGGATTATAAATCAGTTATTATGATGGGGGATTGGGATGGTGTTTTAGATTCAAGAAAAGATAAGAAAGGTTCTTCAAAAACGCTTAACTCAACATTGCCTAAAACTTTTTTTGACTTGAAGGATGAACTGGAATTAAAAGATATATGGAGAGAGAGAAATATGGAAGAAAGGGATTTTACTTTTTTCTCGGACAGGCACCAATCTTATTCCAGAATTGATTTTTTTAAAATTACTAATGATTTTTGTTCTAGGGTGAAGAATATCAAGATTTTCCCCAGGACATTGTCAGATCATAGTCTGGTATGGATGGAGTTACGTGCTGAAGAAGGGAGCAGAAGAACTTGGAGATTGAATGAAAATTTATTTAGATATGATATAAATTTACAGAAATGTAGAGATCAATTGAAAGAATTTTTTTTGTTGAATATGCACAAAGGTACTTCAATTTCGATGGTCTGGGATGCTAGTAAAGCATATATGAGAGGAAATTTGATTTATATGAATAATGTACATAGGTGTAAACAAGCGCAAAAACGTAAAGAGCTGGAGGAAGAGATTAAATTGAAAGAACAGGCTTTTATTTTGAATCCACTAGATAATAATTTAAAAGTATCCATTACCGTGCTTAGGGAACAATTTAACATGTTAATAGCAGATCAGACTGCAACTAGTTTAAGGTATATGAAGTATAACACATTTTCTAATGCAAATAAACCAGGAAGGTGGTTGGCCTATCAATTAAGAAAGAAGCAGAAATCAAGAATTATAGAGAAAATAGATTACAATGGTAAAATGACATTTCAACAAAACTTGATTAAAAAGAGTTTTTTGGATTTTCACTCTAAGTTATATGCTTCTGAAAAAATACAAGATGAATAAATAGACAATTACTTACAGGAGGCACACTTTCCTAGATTGTCAGATAATCAAAGGGAAAAAATGAATTGCCCAGTTACATTGGCGGAGATAAAGGGGGCAATTAAGCAATTAAAACTTGGTAAGGCACCAGGTACAGATGGATTTACAGCAATTTATTATAAGATGTTATTGGAAGAAATGATAGAACCATTAAGGGAATTGTTTAATAGTATTTTGTTGGGTGAAGCGATGCCTCCTTCCTGGCGAACTGCTTTTATATCCTTAATACCTAAGGAGGGTCAGGATTTGACTCAACCTAAGAATTATAGACCTATATCTTTATTGAATACAGATTATAAGATTTTTTTTCAAAAGTAATGGCAAATAGATTAATGCAAGTGTTGAATCAATTGATTCATAGTGATCAATCAGGATTTATAACTGGAAAGTATATGAAATATAATGTAAGACAAATTATTAATTTAATTGAATATTTGGATAAGAATAATCAAACTCCTGCTGCTTTTATTTTTTTAGATGTGGAAAAAGCATTTGATCAATTAGATTGGGTTTTTTTTGTTTCAAGTTATAGATAGAATGAATTTTGGGGGGGAATTTTTGTCCGCCCTTAAGGCTATTTACCAGCAGCAATCAGCACAGATTATAGTTAATGGGGGGGGGGGGTAACAGAAGTGTTCAAAATTGAAAAAGGAACTAGACAAGGATGCCCATTATCTCCATTGTTATTTGTGTTAACAATGGAGATTCTGTTAATTAAAATCCGGGAGTCTTCTATAATAAAAGGAATTAAGGTTAACAAGATTGAGTATAGATTAAGGGCTTTTGCAGATGACTTAGTGTTAACATTAACTCAACCAATAGATTCGGTAATTGATTTGGTTGAAATTATTGCACAATATGGAAAAGTTTCTGGTTTTAAGATTAATTGTAACAAGTGATTTTATAATGGCTTTTTATACAGTATGAATGATAAAGAGATGTTAGCTATGCTTACAGGTTTTGAAATGGTTAAAAAGGTAAAATATTTGGGAGTTTATATTACAGCCACTAATGTTAAATTGTATAAGAATAATTATGAATCTTTATGGCTTAAGGTGCAAAAGGATTTAAATGATTGGAAAAAATTGCAACTATTTTTATTGGGGAGAATTTCCGCAGTAAAAATGAATATTCTCCCAAAGTTTCTTTTCTTGTTTCAAATGATCCCTATTTTAAAAAAAGATGCTAACTTGGAGGATTGGCAGAAGGGTATTAACAAGTTCATCTGGGCAGGCAAGAAGCCAAGAGTTAAGTTTAAGATTATGCAAGATATAAGGGAATGAGGAGGACTTAAAGCCCCTAATTTAAAATTGTATTATGATGCGGTGGTCCTGACTTGGATTAGTGATTGGTTAAATTTAACAAACAAGAATGTACTTTCTCTTGAAGGATGGGATTTGTTATTTGGCTGGCAGGCATATTTGATTTATGATAAAAAGGTAGACACTAATTTCAAGGTTCATATTTTAAGGAGTGCTCTATTGAGAGTTTGGAAGAAATATTATTATAAATTAAATTATAAAATTCCTATTTGGGCAACTCCGGGACAGGTGATAGAGGGGATATCTAGGGGAGTTAATTTGGATAAAGTTTCCTATAAGGAATTACTTTGTCCGGTAGGACAAGACTGGCAACTTAAATCTTTGGTAGATTTGAAACAAGAAAATATTGAATATTCTTGGTTTTATTATAATCAATTGACAATGAGATGGCATATGGATCAAAGAGTTGGCATTACCTTACAGGATGCAAATTTGATGAAACAGATCAAAGATCAATCTCAAGCTCATATTAAAAGAATTTATAACGTATTGATTGAGTTGGATTCAGAAACAGAATTGGTTAAGGATTGTATGATAAAATGGGCGCAAAATATACAAAAACCAATTTCACTGGACACATGGGAGACAATTTGGGTTAGAAATGTAAAATTTACTCAAGCTCAAAATTTAAGGGAGAATTTTTATAAAATGTTTTATAGGTGGCATCTGGATCCTCAAAAACTGTCTTGTATGTACCCTAATTTACAACCTAAGTGTTGGAGATGTGGTAATTTAGATGCATCTTATTTTCATATTTGGTGGACATGTAGGGAAGTTAAAGCATTTTGGATTAAGATATGGTGGAATACTCAAAATATTTTTAAGAAAAAGATAAAG
>NW_015388256.1:231356-244263 GCF_001527695.2 Protobothrops mucrosquamatus | reverse complement strand
AAGTTTAAGCCGCAGATATTTTTGTTGGGTATTATGGAAGACTTGGATGCGAAAGAGATGGAATTGATGTTGAACTTTATAACTGCTGCAAGACTATTAGTAGCTCAGTATTGGAAAACGGAATGTTTACCTACTATAGAAGAATGGTCATTTAAAGTCTCGAATTTAGCAGAAATGGCCAAGATTTCCGCCTATGTGAAGGATCACTCACAAGAAAGATATATTTTGGTTTGGAGAAGATGGATAGATTATATTGAATGTAAATATGGGACTAAAAAATATCATTTGGTTTTTGAGTAAATTTTGGAATATTATGGTTGTATAAAGGTTAGAATATTTTATTTAGTATTATTTTTAATTATTAAAGTGTTGTTATTATTGTTTTTAATAATTGTATTGTTTAAAAGAGGTGTTAAAGGAGGTTACAGATATGTTATTTTAATAGTTGATTAATGTTAATTAGAGTATGATTATGTTATTGTTAACCCTGTGATTGGCACTGGGAAGTGAGGGGGGAGGGAGGGGGGTGGAAGGGTGGGAAGGGGAAGGGGGGGATTTATATTGTAAAATTTTATAAAATCTTTAATAAAAAAAATAAAAAAATAAAAAAAAATAAAAGCCTAGACTAGCACAATATCACTGAGAAAGAAAAACAAGAAATCCAAGAAGAAATCAGCATGGTTGCACAAAGATCTTTCTAACAAACTAAAAGACAAAAAGATAAATACAAAAAATGGAAAAAGGGGCACATAACTAAAGCTGATTATCAGCAGACAGCCAGAACATGCAAAAAAGTCAGGAAAGCAAAGGCTCAGAATGAACAAAGACTTGCAACAGAAATCAAAGACAATAAAAAAAGTTTCTTCCAACATATTAACAACAAAAAACAAATCAAGGAAACTGTAGGCCCACTAAAGAGAGAAGATGGTAAGGAAATTACAGGCAACAGGGAGAAAGCAGAGCTGCTTAACTCATACTTTGCGTCAGTCTTCACACAAAAATGAACTATAGTCCAACACACCCAAAAAAAAACCCCACTGCAAAAGACATACTAGAACCAAAAATTAAAATAAGCAAGAAAATGGTAAGGGAACCTTGACGAATATAAATCACCGGGACGTGACAGACTACATTCCAGAGTTCTGAAAGAGCTGGCAGATGTTATCTCAGAACCATTATACCACATATTTCATAAATCCTGGAGCACTGGGGAAGTACCTGAAGATTGGAAAAGGGCTGATGTGGTCCTCATCTTCAAGAAAGGAAAACAAATGGACCCAGGAAACTACAGACCAATCAGTTTAACACCAATACTTGGGAAGATCGTAGAAAAGATAATCAAAAACCCAATCTGCAAATAACTAGAAGGAAACAATGTCATAACTAATAGCCAGCACGGATTTGTTAAAAATAGATCATGCCAAACCAAACTCATCTCATTCTTCGATAAACTAGTAGACCAGAGAAACACAGTGGATGTAGTATATTAGATTTCAGTAAGGCATTTGATAAGATAGACCACAACCTACTCCTTGGTAAGCTAGAAAAAGGTGGAATAGACAACATCACCATCAGATGAATCTGTAGCTGGCTAACAAACTGTACTCAACGAGTAGTCCTCAATGGCACTACATCCACATGGAGAGAAGTAAGCAGTGGGGTACCACAAGGTTTCCTCTTAGGCCCAGTACTCTTCAATATCTTCATAAATGACTTAGATGAGGGAATTGAAGGGGAACTCATCAAATTTGCAGATGACACCAAATTGACAGGAGTAGCCAACAATCCAGAAGACAAACTCAGGATCCAAAAAGATCTTGACAAACTTGAACAATGGGCTCTATCCAACAAAATGAGTTTCAATGTAGAGAAAAGCAAAGTCTTACATTTAGGCAGAAAAAACCAAAGGTACAAATACAGATTGGGCGACACTTGGCTTAAAAACAGTTACTGTGAGAGGGACCTTGGAGTGCTACTGGGCGATCACTTGACTATGAGCCAGCAGTGTGCAGCAGCAAGCAAAAAAGATAATACAATCCTGGGTTGTATAAACAGAGGCATAGAATCAAAATCACACAAAGTATTAGTACTGCTATAAAACCCTAATAAGACCACACCTGGAATACTGCAGCCAATTTTGGTCACCATATCACAAAAAAGATGTTGAGAGTTTGGAAAAAAAATTCAGAGAAGAGCAACTAAGATGATCAAAGGCCTGGAGACTAAAACATACGAAGAATGGCTATGGGACTTGGATTTGGTTAGTCTAGAGAAAAGAAGAAATAGGGGAGACATGATACCAGTGTTCCAGTATCTGAGGGGCTGCCACAAGGCAGAGGGGGCCAGGTTGTTCACCAAAGCACCAGAGGGAAGGATGAGAAACAATGGTTGGAAACTGATCAAAGAGAGAAGCAACCTGGAATTAAGGAGGAACTTCCTGACAGTGAGGACAATCAACCAGTGGAACAGCTTACCTCAAGAAATCGTGGGAGCTCCATCACTGGAGATTTTCAAGAAGAGATTGTATATTCACTTGTCTGGGATGGTATAGGTTCTCCTGCTTGAGCAGGGGGCTGGACTAGAAGACCTCCAAGGTTCTATTCTATTCTATTCTATTCTATTCTATTCTATTCTATTCTATTCTATTCTATAAGCCCTACTAGACTCAGGGTACACCTGATGCCTAGTTAGCTTGCCAACAGCATGGAAGCTGGGTTTGTGAGTGAGAAGACTGCGCCAGCCCATGAAATTCAGGCATGTTGACGGTTCCCTAGTAGGGGCTGCCTGCCTCCTACTTACTGAGCCAGTGAACTTGAGGCTGGGAGAGCACCAAGAGACTATCTGGTTCGTGGTATCCCTTAAAATGGCCGAGACAATGATACTAGAATTGTCTTTGCTAGCCAAATGAAGCCACAGGGTTCACTGGGGGAAGAACACAAAATGGGTGGTGATGGGAAAGGGAGCCCCCACACTTGTAGGGAAGAAGTGAGATGATTCAACATCAGGAAGGCAAGGAAAAACCATGAACACAGCAAGGTCGCATCAGAGCAGGTCGTAGAACAGCAAGGCATCCCAAGAGAGTTTTGTGACCTCATGGAGGTATTCAGTGAGAAGGAGTGTGATGTGCTGCCTACCCATCACCCCACCGACTGTGCCATCAAGAGCCTGGAGCCAAACTTCCCAAGCCAAAAATGTATTCCATGACCCAAAGGGAAATGGTGGAGTTGAGGGACTATATCGATAAGAACTTGGCTAAGGGATTCCATCCAAGCGGCAAAATCCCGAGTGGTGGCCCCAGTGTTATTCAAAGAAAAGAAAGATGGGTGGCTGAGATTGTGAGTTGATTTTCGTGGGATTAACTGAGTGTGCATGGAGAACATGTATCCCCTCCCCTTTATGAAGGACATGTTGGAACATTTAGCAAAGGGGAAGATCTTCATGAAACTAGACCTGAGGGAGGTGTGCTATCGAGTGAGAATTAAGAAGGCGACAAGTGGAAAACTGCTTTCAACTGCCTACTAGAGTGCTACCAATTTAAGGTGATACCTTTTGGATTATAAGGGCCCTTGTTGTATTTACGCAGCTTATAAATGAGGTGCTGCATGAACGTTTATATAAGGGGTTTTTTATGTACCTGGATAACATCCTTATTTATTTGGAGATAATGGTTGAGCATGTGAAACTTGTGCAGCAGGTGCTGAAAACTTTTTGGATACTAAGATGTATGCCAAGCTGTCAAAATGCAAGTTTCACAAGACCAGCCTAGATTACCTAGGCTATAGAATGTCATGTGAAGGAGTGGAGATGGACCCAGGGAAGGTGAAATACATCATGGAGTGGCAAGCCCCCCCGGACCTGCAAACAACTACAGAGCTTCTTGGGGTTCACGACAATTGTCTGTTACAGACAATTCATCTCATCCTTTGAGGAGATTGCCTTACCAATTACAGGATTGCTGAAAACTGGGGGAGGGGGAGACAATCCCAGCTGAACCAGCCTGTAAACTGGACGATGGAATGCTAGATGGCATTTAAAAAGCTAAAGAGATTGTTTGCAGCCAAGTCAGTTTTAAAACACCCTAACCCAGAGGAACTGTTTGTAATTCAAGCAGACACTAGTGTTGTGGCAGTGGGGGCAGTTCTCCTTCAGAGAAATAAAACAAAGAAGTACTGGGCCTTGTGGGAGAAGGATTACTTTGCAGTACTGTGATTGCTTTGACTTGGAGGCAGGTCCTGGAGAGGAGCAAAATACCATTTGAGGTGGGGACTGATCCCAAAAACCTAGAGGCCTTGAAGACCCCCTGGAAACTTTCCCCCAAGCAAGTTCAGTGGCTCAGTACTTCAACAGGTTTGACTTTGAGCTAAAGTACGTACTGGGGGGAGGAGTTTCTTGGCAGGTGCCCTGTTCCACATTCCCCATGTTGTGTTTTCGGTTCGCAAGCAATTGACGAAGACGCATGGTGGAAACAATAGCTCTTTATTTCTCGCACTCCAATTCCAAGCAAAAGCTAAAAGGCACGCAGGCCTTTTATAGGGTCAGGAACCCAGACAGTGCTAACCAATAGGAACTCAGAGATTTCGCGCCTTGCGCATGCGCACAAGGCTGGTGCCGCTCTGTCTGGTCCCGGGCAGCTTTTACAATGCCCGGGACCATTTGCAACCTTTCTGGGCCTGCTGAGTTTCCTCAACAGGTGCAGGACACAACACCCCTCCCCCCTAGATAGAACACACGCAATTCCAATTTTCTTCACAATAATAAAATAAAAGAAATAATATTCTACTCCATACAAACACCCTTCAATAACTAATAGGGTTAGCTAACCAACCACTCTCTAATGTGGACTTCGCGTGTCTATCTTTTACCCAACATAGGTCCATCTCCACGACCTAGACTTGTAAGGTCCCTTGTACTGACAGGAACCTCCCATAATTGCCTAGATGCTTAGGAGGGGCCTTAGCCCGATGAGACCTACGCAAGGTTAGGGAGGGGGCCTGGCTTGTCCGCTCACCTGCTCGGCTAGACAGACCAGGACTTGTACTTAAGGGCACCTGGCCTACTGGCCCGTCTGGTGGGCTCGCTAGACCACGACTTTTATGCACATGTTTTGCAGGTGACCCCTGGTGAGGCGTACTGGCGAAATTGCCAGAGCTCTTTCCAGGCTCCGTTAGAGCAGCTGGAATTCCCCAACCTTCTGAATTGGTTGAGGATTCCCCAACTACCTGGGATGGCTCCAGGGAACTTAATCCCTCGAGCCCGCAACCGGTCTCGGATGTGACCTGCGTTGCAGGAGCGCCCCAATAGTTCCAGTCCCCTGTGGCCGAAGTGCCAGAGTCAGGAGCCACCTCTATAGCAAACCCCTTCTCCGGTGAATTCCTATTTGGAGCTCTTGCTGATACGCATGACTCCCTGTTCAGCGCAATAGCTGAATTGTGAGGATGCCCTTGCTCCACCCCTGGGGAATTCCTAGTGACCTGCAGTACTTCCCAGGAACAGTGAGGCTGGGTCGCAGAATGTTGACCTGAAGTGCAGTGTAGTTCCTGGTCCCCCTCCCCCCCGAGAGTGGAGACAGGGGCGGCATTCACAGGTGACAACCGCCAGCGCAGTTGATCGATGTGGCGCCGCAGGACGCAGCCATCTTCCAAGGACACTTCATATGATAGAGGTCCCAAGATCTTACAGATGACAGCAGGAACCCAAAGATGACCAGGACCATAGTTCCTCGCCCAGACCGGATCACCCAACTGTAGTCTCCTAGGTGCCCGCGGCTGTGACACCTGTGAAGCCACCCGGTCTGGGTGCAACTTGTCCAGTTTGGTAATGAATCTGCGACCCCAGTGGAGTTCAGCAGGGCACTTTCCTGTGGCTGTGCAAGGTGTGGTGCGGTGTGCAAGAAGGAAATCTGCTAACCTTTGATGCCAGTTACCGTAAGTCAGTTTCTTGAGAGCATCTTTGGTAGTGCGCACCAGTCTCTCTGCCTGTCCGTTGGAGGATGGGTGGAAGGGAGCAGAAGTCACATGCCGGATCAAGTTGGCCTGAAGAAAAGACTGGAACTCAAAAGAGGTAAATTGGGGGCCGTTATCAGAGACTAGGACATCTGGAAGCCCGTGTGAGGCAAAAACTCCTCTCAGCACCTGGATGGCCCTGGCAGTAGTAGTGGAGGAAACAGGAACAACCTCTAGCCACTTAGAATGGCTGTCAACGATGAGAAGGAAGAATTGCCCCTGAAAGGGCCCAGCATAATCTATATGCACCCGTGACCATAGGTCCTCCCACCTATGTACTGGGACCTGAGGCATTTCAGGCCGTGATTGTTGGCACAGTTGGCACCCTTGCACCTGAGCCTCGATGGCTTTGTCGAGCCCAGGCCACCAAAGATGGCTGCATGCAAGCACTTTCATTCTGATTATACCAGGATGTCCCTCATGCAGAGAGAGCAAGATTCTAGACCTCAATGAGGCAGGGATTACTACCCTGCTGCCCCATAACAGACAACCCTTGAAAGTGGAAAACTCATGCTTCTTGTGCCAGAAGCTTTGGAACTCAGTATCTGGACACGTGTCAGGCCATCCTGACAACACCCATGTCAGCACGCGTGCAAACGTGTGATCAGTGGCAGTTTCTGCAGCCATGTCCCTGGCATTGAGGGGAGATTCAGGCAACTCCTGAATGGAAAGAATATTGATGGCAGGAGCAGGGTCTGGCTCTACCTGTTTCAGAGGTAACCTGCTTAGGCCATCTGCATGACCCATCTCTTTTCCAGGTTTGTGAACTAGAGTGTAGTTATATGCTGACAGGAAAATGGACCATCTCAACATACGAGGAGAAATGATATGTGGTGTCTGTTTGTTAGTGGTAAACAAACCCAGCAGAAGCTTATGGTCTGTGTAGACCGTGAAATGGCGGCCATATAAGAAATCATGGAATTTCTTTATGCCAGCCACTATGGCCAAGGCTTCTCTGTCAATCTGAGCGTAATTACGCTCTGCAGATGACAGAGTCCTTGAATAGTAGGCCACAGGGACTTGTGTCCCATCAGCCTTCAGATGGCTAAGTACTGCTCCCACCCCATAAGGAGATGCATCACATGTGATGCAAACAGGCAGTTACTCATTGAAATGCGCTAAAACAGCATTGGAAGTGAACAAGGCCTTAACCTCATTGAAACTCCTGCAATGGACTTTAGTCCACTGCCATGGAGCCTGCTTGTCTAAGAGCCTGTGTAACGGCTCTGCCACAGCAGCCTTATGTGGGAGAAATGCATGGTAAAAATTCAAGAGTCCCAAGACTTGTAGCTCACTCTTGGACTTTGCGAAAACGAAGCAAGACAGCCCTTAATCTCTCTGCTAAATTTTGAGATGACTCCCCAGCAATGAGGACGTCATCAAAATAGGGGCAGACCCCAGGAATACCTCGAAGTGTGCTCTCCATTACACTTTGGAATATGCCAGGGGCTACATTTACCCCAAATTGCAGTCTCTTGACCTTGAAGGCCCCCCTGTCAAGTTTCGCAAAGATGCGCCCCCCCTTAAGGGAGGCCAGAATGTGGCTTACAACAGGTACTGGATAAGCGTGCTGTTGCAACGCCTTATTCAGTGTGCACTTGTAATCTGCACATATACGAATTTCCCCATTAGCCTTTAGAGGCGTTACTATGGGGGTTTCCCATGGACTAGAATCCACAGGTTCTAAGATGCCCTGCTGGAGCAATTTGTCCAGCTCAGCATCTATTTTACCTTTGAGGGCAAAAGGTACCCTTCTAGGCTTGACCCTGATGGGTGTGATAGTTGGGTCTAACCGTAGCGCAATGGGGGGGGCCTTGTAGGATCCTAGTTCTGAACTAAACACATCTGCAAACTCCTTGCAGACTTCTGCAAGGCTCAACGTTTGCAAATGGTGCAGCCCAGTTACCTGGATTCCCAGAGCCTCGAACCAATCAAGTCCAATAAGACTCGTACGTTCACCCCCACTACCACCACATCTAGGAGACCTTCAAAATCCTTATGCTATACCCTAAGGGTGGCCTCCCCCTTAACACACACCATAGAATTCTGAAAATCTGCAAGCATTAGATTCGATGGCCTGAGTTTAACTCGAAGGCCACTACTACTACAAATCCTTTTGAATGTGTTCATTGAAATAATTGAGAGAGCGGACCCAGTGTCCAACTCCATTAATAAGGGAACCCCTTGCAACCTTACATTAATGGAAAGTTTCTTCTTAAGGGGCTTGTGTGTCCCTGTTCTTAGAATACTCCTGCGCAATGCGCAGAAACCCACCCTGTGTTGGCTGGGGACCCTGGTACCTTTCTGAAGCAATTCTTCCCGAGGTTGGACCTTCTGGTGACCCAAACAGACGGATGCGATGTGGCCTTGCCTGCCACATGCCCTGCAAATGGCGGAGTGGAACCTGCAATCAGCTTGCTTGTGGCATCCTCCACACTCGAAGCATTGAAGAGCTGCTGGGCCCTTGTCTGGACGTCCCTTCTGCCTCCTCTCAGCTGGCTGGTGAAGTCTGTCCACCTCCTCTTCAGGATCCGCGTCCGATCCTTCTCGAGCATCCTCTTGATGGACGGTAGCTGTGTCTGGAGGGTTCCTGGCAAGCCGCAAGGTCTTCACAACTCCGCCTGCTGCTTCCTCAGCTGCCACCTCTCGTAACGCATCTTGGAAGAAACATCTTCTTTTGCAAAGATCTTCTGTTGTAAGTCTCTGCTCCTTAAGCCGCAAACGAAGCGATCTCGCAGCCTCTCTTCCAGATCCTTGAACTCACAAGGTCTGGCCGCTTGCCTTAAGGCAGCAATAAAGTCCGCAGCAGATTCAACCGGCCTCTGGTCTCTCTGCTCGAATGCGTGCCTCCAAGCAATGATGGATAACTTCGGCTGGAAGTGTTCCTTCAACATCTTTTTCAGATCAGCATATGTTACAGACTCGAGAGGTGCAGGGGCCACCAGATTTTCTGCGATGTCAAAAGCTTCTTGTCCACAGGCACACAAAAGAGTTGCTGCCTTCAGGCCGTCTTCTCTTATCTGATTTACTCTAAAGTAATTCTCCACCTGTGCTACGTAGGAATTCCATCACTCTGGGTGGGAGACATCGAAATCAGTTAAGCGGCCAATCTTCGACATCGTAAAGTTTACGACCTTCACCAATTGCTTCCTCTGCAAACTGATGTTTGGGAAAGGGTCCTTTAGCCGAGCTCACCCCCCAGCGACGCTGTACTGGCGGGATGGGACGCTGATGCAGACACCGTCTTCCCTTGTCAGGACTTCCTGGGTAAGTCCTTCATTTCTTAAGCTTGCAAAGGATCCCACCTTCGTCACCAGTTGTTGTGTTTTCGGTTTGCAAGCAATTGACGAAGATGCATGGTGGAAACAATAGGTCTTTATTTCTCGCACTCCAACTCCAAGCAAAAGCTAAAAGGCACGCAGGCCTTTTATAGGGTCAGGAACCCAGACAGTGCTAACCAATAGGAACTCAGCGATTTCATGCCTTGCGCATGCGCACAAGGCTGGCGCCACTCTGTCTGGTCCCGGGCAGCTTTTACAATGCCCGGGACCATTTGCAACCTTTCTGGGCCTGCTGAGTTTCCTCAACAGGCCCAGGACACAACACCCCAATACAAGCATAACTGTGAGGAGGTGTTAAACTCTATTATCCCCATGAAACAATGAGCGGCGCAAGCCATCACCCAGCAGCAGGAGAGAAGAACAAGCTCACCTCCCAATTATGTTTTTGCCCAACAGTTAAAGCAAGAGCTACTAACCAATGCTTGGTTTAGAGTTCACAAAGGAGAACTAACCTTGAGCGAGGAGCTAGCATGGAAGGGGGACAAACTGTATGTCCCAGACAGCTTGTGGCTACAAGTCTTGCAGCATAGCCACAACATGAAGCAGGCCAGCCACTTTGGATTTCTAAAAACTCTACACCTGGCCAACCACCAATTCTGGTAGCCAAGGATAAAGAAGGACATCGAAAGCTATGTAAAGAGCTGGGGCGTATGCGCAGCCATTAAGAGGATGCCAGGGAAGAGCCCAAGGTTACTACAACAAGTTGCTGACCTGTCCTGACCCTGGGAGGAAATAGCCATGGAGTTTATAGTTGAATTGCCCCAGAGTGGGGGGGAACATCATAATCTGGACTGTCATAGACTTATTTTCCAAACAAGCCCACTTTGTTGCGTGTCTTGATCTCCCCTCCGCTCAGAAGCTAGCAAAGATGTTCCCGCAATACATTTACTGACTGAATGAGGTGCCCAAGGGCATCATCTCAGATCGAGGGGTCCAGTTCACAGCTAGGTTCTGCCATGATTTTATAAAGATGATTGGGTCCTCCCAGGGACTCAGCTCGGCTTTCCATCCGAGTACAAATAGGGTCACAGAATGGACTAATGCAATGATGGAATGGTACTTGCATTGCTATGTTAATTAGCAGCAGTTTAACTGGGCAGGACTCCTTACGTTTGCTGAGGTGGCATGTAACAATGTGGCATGGGGTTCACACCTTTTAAAATAGCCACGGGGTTGGAGTTCATGCTCATACCAGAATGTTCCTAGGGATCCCCCTCCTCAGGGACTTTAGCCAGCTGGGTACACTCCTTTCAGAATGTATGGAGCAATGCAAAGAAATCCCTAGACAAAGCAACAGAGAGCTAAAAGAAACAGGCAGACAAGAAGCAAGCTTCCAAGGGACATTCCATGTAGGGCAATGTGAAACTCGATTTCATTCATTCATTCATCTGCCAAGAAACTCCCCCCCCCCCAGTATGTACTTTAGCATCAGATTGGTGGCACCAATCTAGAACTTTGTGGTGGCCATGTGGGTGAAATGCAGTCAGTCTTAGATCTGCGGAGCCACCCTGGAGAGAGCAAGTGACCGGCCCTGGCTGGCCGAGTGCTGATCTACAACTTCACAGTGGCTATGTGGGCACAGTCAGTCTTAGATCCATGGGCCACCCAAGAGATAGCGAGTTGCTGTCCCTGCCACCTCGGCCCCATGCACAGGTAACAGTGAGTCATACACTGGCATCCCTGGTGACCATCTTGCCCCATAGGCTGAGCGCATTCTGAGTGCTTCCCTTTCATCCAGGACACCAGGCCTTGCATGTTCGCTGCCACCTGTGCGCACACCCAGGGAGTGGGGCCAAGGCAGCAGGGGCCAATCCCTCGCTGTCTCCAAGGCGGCCCTGTGGGCCACATTGCAGGCTAGATGTGGCCTGCAGGTCTTGTGTTTGACATGTCTGATGTAGGGGAATAAAATGTATCTGTCTACAAAGTATGTAAAATTGAGACAATTTTGCAAAAGTTGTGTCAAAGGACAAAGGGCCCTTTCCTATCATAAAAGTCATTGATCCGGTTAAAGCTTCCCAGGATACTTGGGAAAGTGCACCCTGTGTTCCACTGCAGCCTGCTGAAACCATTTTGAGGGTCCAGAATGAGACCGGTTGAAAAGGAAGCCTCTGGCCCAATTATGGTGGGTGGTGAACCACATTATGAAGTCAAATTAATTTTGAAATCTAGGATTTACAAGGGGAAACTACAGTATCTAGTGCAGTGGAAAGGTTATCCAATCTCAGAGGCTAGGTGGATGAAAGCCTGCCACATTAAGGTGGATTGATTAATAAATACATTCCATAATAAATACTCCCAAAAGCTGGGGCTCTAACAATAGAATAAAGTACAGAAATCACTTATGTTTTTCCAGATCCCTTCCGACTTTCAGGGGGGGGGGTCCGCCTGTCAAGCTGCGAAGAATGCTTATGCTGCTGTGTCCATTACTGCTTCTTAGCTTGCCTACAGATCTGGGTGGGGGAGAGGGAGGAATGGAATGCATGCTTCAGATATCTGACTGCCAAGCCATGAGAACCAAGGTTGTTCAAAAATGTTTATTGAGAACTAAAACACTCTCTCATAATAATTGTCTGACACTCTGTCTGACACTAATGAGACCTGCACTATTAGGGGCAAGGGAGACTTTTTAACCGTGGTGGTGAACCTATGGCATGGGTGCCAGAGGCGGCACTCGGAGCCCTCTCTGTGAGCACATGTGCCGTTGCCCCAGCATTGCCTCCCCCGTGACCCCCTCCTCTCCAGCAGCCCCCCTGAAGGATAATCGCCCTCGAGCATGGCCCACATGGAGCAGCGCGGCCAAGGACATGGCAGCCAGGCAGCGTAGACAAGACTCTGCCCTCACACCCCATCATGCAGTTGATGCTGCAGGATGCGGGCAGAGGGTGTGGCTGCCATAGCACTGCTGGGCTGCCTGGGCGATCTGCGGCGGGCCCTAGAGGTGGTGAGTGGTCTTGTGGGCAGGTGGGGTGGGGGATAGGGGATGGGAGCAGAGCGGGGGCAGAGCAGGGAGATGGAGTGGGGGCAGGGCCAGTTTTTGGGCACTCGGTCTCTAAAAGGTTTGCCATCACTGCTCTATAATATACTGATTTAGGTGCAAATTAACCAGAGCTGGTTTTCTTTTCATCTGTGCCAAAATGGTGTGCTCAATAAAGTTTTGGATTAGAGATTGGAAAGTTTTAGCTGTGCTTACTTTGTTGGGATAATCAGTTGGAACCTTGACATGTGGATTACCCCAAACATCTTAGCATTCTCAAAACACCTAGGTGAATCTTCATTGGATGAAGACAGACTGTTCATGGGGGGAGGGCTGGGATGAGGGGAAATATTTTCTATCTTTTTCACATGGGAAACTTAGTTATTATTATTTATTATTATTATTATTAATTGCATTTATATCCCGCCCTTCTCCTTTCGGACTCAGGGCGGCTGACAGATGATAAAAAGCTAACATAAATACATATTACATCTAGTTAAAATTTAATTAAAACGAAATATTTGAGAGTGTCCAATTAAAAGTAATTAAAACCCCTATAAAATCCCCTAGGCCAGTCCCGCTTGCTGGAA
>NW_015388256.1:212674-230031 GCF_001527695.2 Protobothrops mucrosquamatus | reverse complement strand
ATGAGGGTGGAGTAGTAATTAGACCTCGCCACCCTCATCGCCACAAGGTAGGATCTAATATGACTCCTTACCTGTGTTCGGTCGGATTCGGTCCGGGACGTCCTCCAACTTCTCTCTAGGCGTCTTTTCCGGCGTTTCATCTCTCTCAGCTCCTCAGTAAACCAAGGAGCTAATTGAGATCTACGCCGGGTCAGAGGCCACAGCGGCACGACTCGGTCCAGTGCCGCGGCCACGGCCGCATCCCAGGCCGTGGCCTGATCTTCCGCCGAGTCGTGACCTAACGCCTCCGGATATGGCCCAAGCTCCGTCAGGAACCTCTCCGGGTCCATCAGGAGCCTGGGACGGAACCATCTGGGTGGTTCCGTCTCCCTGCGGCGAGGGGGAGCGGTCCGGAAGTCCATCCTCAGGTTCCAGCCTGACTTTGCTGCAACCAACATCTTTTAATAAAAGAACCTATCACTTCATCCAAATGGAATCGTGAATCTTTCTTTCCTAAGGGATAGGACCAGGGTAGGTCTGACATTAGGCTAGAACTGCAATTGTGGTCAACCCAGAGAGGATGTCACCTCTACCATAGGGACCATGCACATACTGTCTACTCAAGGGAGTGACCAGGAGAAGATTGAAACCTGGGGGGAAGCATCTTCAACCCTCCCCCAGAGGGCTACATCTCTCCGAATGGCTGGGAGAAGCAGAAAGCGGCAGTGACCAGCTGAGACCCCGATGGTCCCTTGTGGTCAGGAAGAAAGAAGAATGGGAAGAAAAACTTATGAGGGTGACTTTCACTTGCGGGAATCGAGACAGCCCCCATAGAGATGGAAGAGGAACAATTCACATAGGAGCCGGATCAAGAGGACTGGATGTTGGAGCAAGCCATAGGGTTCCTGAGGGAAGCTTTCAGCAACCTCAAAATGTGTGAAGCCTTGGCCTGAGTAGTGCAGCCATCTGTCCAACCGACACCAGCTGCAGAGAGCAATAGGATGACTGCATACATTGCCATGGCTGCAGCAGCATCTAGCCTTGTAACATCAGCAGCTACCCCATCTCTGCAACCTGCTGTCAGCCCAGCAGCCCAGCCTATGCAGCCAGCAGGAGTAGCTCCAGTGAGGCAGAGAGGTTGCAAGACACCAGCCCTCAGCATGAAGTTTAATGGAGATCCCAAGCAACTGGGGTCCTTCTTGGCACAAGTCTGGACCTATATGCAACAGAGATAGCAACCCAGGGGGCCCAGGTGCAGTGCATGACCATGGCGTTGAAGGAGATTGTAGCAGAATGGCAAATCACCCTCTACAACGATCATGCCCCAGAGTTTCAATCAAGTTATGGCAGTGGTCCAGAAGCGCTTTCAAGACCCCCTAGCCAACTGCAAGGCCAGGGACCAAATGAAGATCATAAGCCAAGGCCAAAGGAGCATGACCAAATACACCCAGGAGTTTTGTGATCTGGCCTGCCAGCTGAGTCAGGCTGCAGGACATTCTAATTGGATGCTTCCAGAATGGGCTGAACAGAGACATTTATCACACCTGCATCTCCATGGGTGCCCCCACCCCTCCATGGTTGGTACATCCTAGCAGGAAAAGTGGAAATTGACCTGGTCCTTTCCTGGCATTGCCCCAGTCTTGGGTGACAGTGATCCCTCCATGAAAAGAAAGAAACCCCAAAGCTACTGCCACACAACCAGAGCCTGTGATGACGCTCCACCGGTTGCTTCAGATGTGGGAAGGAAGGGCACCAAGCCATCAAATGCAGAGCTATGTGGCCAATACAGAAGGCACCCCCAGGAACCACCAAAAAGCCACAGAAGCCACCACAGAGAACCTGTGAGACAGCCCTGGAGGGAGTGGAGGTCATAGAGTTCACCCCATTCCCCAAAGATGGCAAGAGAACTCTGACTGAACCCATGGATGGCCCAACAGAGAGTAACATTGACTTTGATGATGATCCCTTGGTAAGTCTCCCAGTCAACCCAATAACTACCCCCATAGAACTGATGGTTCCATCCTCAGGGTGCAAAGAAAATCTGTTAGCCTTCCTGGACTCGGGTTGCACCAGATACCTGGTCAACCCTGCCCTAGTTGAGAAACTAGGCTTGAGACTTTAAAAAAAACCTCAAAGTACCCGTGGCATTCTGCCAGCTGGATGGCTTGGTAGTGGGAGAGATCCCAGTAATGTTTGTTACTGAACCAATAGAGATGAGGATGGGGATGCACACAGAGACTTTGAACTTCATTGTAGCTCCCAATATGGAAAGACCTCTCGTGCTAGGATTGGCTTGGCTATTGAAGTGGAATCCCTGTGTGAACTGGAGGAGGAGGTTGATAAAGATCTGGCGAACCAGCCAGAGAGGGAAACTGGAAAAAGACTATGAGATCCGTACCCCTAAGCTGCTGTGGGAAAAACCGAGAAGGGAGGTGGGAGCAGCAATGAAGGAACACACCAAAGATGATCCTCAGATTTCCAAAGAATATTGGGACCTATGGGACATTTTAGGAAAAAGGGCTCAGAGGCATTCCCACCCCATTGACCAACTGACTGCTCCACTGAGATCCTGCCAGGATTGCCCAAACCTAAACTGTACTCAATGGCCCCTAGACAATTAGAGGAATTATGAGCCTTCATAAACAAAACCTGAAGCGAGGCTTCATACAGCCTGCCAGAACGAGAGTGGCTGCTCCAGTGCGGTTCAGGGAAAAGAAGGATGGGTCCCTTCGTCTATGCATGAATTATCATGGGCTAAATGCTGTCTGTAGAGAAAATATCTATCTGCTATCCTTGATGAAGGATATGTAGCCAAGGGGAAGATCTTTACCAAGCTGGATTTGCAGGAGACATACTACCGTGTTAGAATCAAGGAAGGCGATTGAGTGGAAAAGCTTTTTTTAAATAATATTTTATTAGTTTTCTAATTTTACAATTAAATATTTAAAAAGCAACGTGGTGACTGGGTTAATCAATAGTTCAATAACATACATAAATCTTTAGTATAAATCTCAAGTTACAACATCAGAAATTTCCTGTCTTTTTCCCTTAATATCTACTATCTCCATGATGGCGAACCTATGGCACACGTGCCACAGCTGGCATGCAGAGCCTTCTCTGTGGGCAGGCGCATCGTCACCCCAGTCCTAGGCCATCAGTCCTGTCCATGAGCAACCTGCATAAATACCCGCGCAGGGTAAGGTTGCCATGCCCTTTTTTTGGGGGGGGGAAAGGTCAGTCAATCAATTCCAACTTCTTGTGAAAGATCACGAAGTTGGAATTGATTGACTGACCTTTTTCCCCCCCAAAAAACCCTTCCTTTGTTTCCTTGCACGTGGCAGTGGCAGCGGATCACGAAGGAGAAACAGCACAGGGCTGGGAGTCAGGTAAGGAAAGAAAGGCAGTTTCTGGGGGGGGGGAGCAAGGATTTCTTTCCTTACCTGCCCCACTTGTTCTAAGGCCGCTTTCCACACAGACATGTTGCTCTTGCCAATGGCCCAACCGCCCACTTCAGCACCCTCCTTCCCCGAGCCTCTGGCACTCCACATGCTGCTTTGGTGACTCTGTAAGCAGAGCTACTAAGTTCTCTTCTCTGCCAGAGAAGAGAACTTCACAGCTCTGTCTACAGAGCCACCAAAGCTGTAGCAGGGGTCCTCAAATTACTGCCTGACCTGTCTTTTTATTCAGCCTGCCTCAACCTCCTGGGCAAGCCGTCCAATCGCGAAGAGAGTATGGGTGGATGGTGGCAAGGGCCCCAGCCAGTGGCAGGACAGCAAGTTCGTGGGAGAAGATTTTTTCCCCCAGTTTCTCTCTCGCGCACCCAAGGGTACGCTTGCACTTTGCCCCCCTTCCTCTCCTCCTCTTGCCTATTCGCATTTTTACCTCAGGGCCAGGCTGAGAGGTTTAGGCCTCGCTTGCAGCCTCAGCCTTGCTTAGGGCAGCCAAGCCTGGTGATGACAATGCCACTGCTGCTGCTGCTTCTGAGGCGGGTCCCTTGCTAGGTGCTATGGAACACGAGCCCCAGCTTCTGCCACTGCTGCCGCTGCTGCCATGCCAGACAAAAGGAAACTGGTGCCGCTGGCCCTCAACATCACCCCCACCATCTCCGAGGGACCCTGCCCCACTGGCAGTTGGAGTGGGGCTGCTGGAGTGGGGCGCCGGTTATGGGTCTGAGGGGAGTGGGCGAAGGGCAAGGTATTTGTGAGGGATGGCTGGCGTGAGCGAGAAAAAAGGAGGAGAATTTGCTCCTGGAAGGTTATTTTGGGGTTGTGAGGAGCTGAGGCAATGAAAGTTCAGAGGAGCCGCTGGGAGGGAGGATGCGGTCGGCCTTCAGAGGAGTATCCCAATCCACGAATGGGGGTGTGGTACAGCGTCCAGGTGAAGCCCTGAGAGGTAGGCAAAACTGGAGGTGGTAGAGCAGCTCGGAGGAACCGGGAGTGCCGGTGCTGGTGGTTGAGAAAAACTTTATTGGCCTTTAGGGTCCAGGAAATGGTGGAGGAAGGATGGGGGCATTGGGATGTGCCCCATGGGAAAAAGGAATGAGATCCTGCCAGGCAGGTTCTTCTGCCCTGAGATGGTCCAGAAAGTCAATCAAGGAGAATATTTCTGGCTCAGAGTTAAAATGAAGGTGTCTCTGAGGATGGTGGTTTTTTTTGCAGAGGTTTCAGGATCCAAAGCGGGATAATAAGTGAACTAATGATGTTACCTAGTTTGGGTCATGAGACATCTACAAGAAAGCCACAAAGCTCAGAGAGGACCAAGGAACCCACAACTGCCCTCCTCCTCCTCCTCTTCTTTTCTTCTCCTCCACTCCACAAACTCCGTTCTCTTCTGGCACTGCTGATGTTATCTAGTTTGGGTCATGAGACATCTGCAAGAAATGCTGAATGGAAATGGCACCCCTGCCCCCTTCCTCATCTCACCACACAGGACGAGCCTCCTGCCCACTGTCCCACCTGCCAGAGACCCCTTGGATCTCCCCCAACCATGCCTGGCCCTCACAGGCATCCCTCCTCACAAGCAACATCGAAGTGGCCATGCCCACGCCCACCCAGTCTGCCACGACCACTGCAGCCATGCCCACCCAGTCTGCCATGCCCACCCAGTGGCCATGCCCACCCAGCACCTGACGATAAATAAGTGGGGTTTGGGTTGCAGTTTGGGCACTCGGTCTCTAAAAGGTTCGCCATACTATCTCATATTAGGCTAATAGTTCTTATTGTTATCAACTATGTAAAAACATCTGTTACATTTATCAATAATTTTTAGCTTATACATATCTTAATTGTGTTTGCATTCAATCCTTATATATAATCAATGTCCTGTTATTGCTTTCTTCCCAAGCTTTAATTTTCTGTCAATATTCAAATTAACATTTGGTATTTATAATTTCCAAGCTTTAGGTAACCAAAGTTTCCCTTATCTCAACCTCTTCCTTTTTCCTCTTTCATAACAAAATCCAATATTCTGAATACACATCTATTTGAATATAATCTTGTTCTGTTTTCTAAAAGTTATTTATTTTCCACCATATTAAACCATCTAAGTAATAATACAGTATCCCATCTAATATATCAAAACCATTATATGTATTGTCTGGGTTAACCAATAAATCAGTAATATACATATTTTTTTTCATTTAGGTCTAATTTTTAAAAGCTCAAAAACTCGCTCTCTTTTTCTGGTAATATCTATTATCTCATATTGGGCAAACAGAATTCTTATTTTCAACTGATTTCCAAATATTTTATATTAGGTGACCAAAATTTCCCTTATCTCAACTTCTCCCCTTTTCCTTTTTCATACCAAAGTCTATTAGTCTTGTTACACATCTTACCTATTCAATTATAATGTTACTTTATTTTCTAAAAATTATCTATTTTCCACCATATTCAACCCTTATTTTCTTCAGCCTTACTTTGGCTTTCTTCCTTTGCCAACTAACCTTCTATGTCAATGCTTTTGAATCATCAAATAGTTCTCCCTCTATTATTATGTATATTATTTGGAATAAGAAAGACCAGTTGGTTGCAGTTTTTTTGGAAGAACTAGCCCATTTGTATTCAGTAGATCACCTCCCTAATACTCCAATTTCCCACAATTGTCCTGATAGGTTTATCTTCCATTCAATCTGTTCTTCCTTTTCCTCAAATTTCTTCTGATTTTTGTAAAAAGTCTTTTCCATTTTCAGTGTTGTCACTCCCTTTTCTGATTTTTCCATTGGCTGGATCTGTTGGTCAATTGAATCCTCTGTCTTAGTATTTAGTTGTTCCACTTCTCCTGTTATTTTCTGCATTGTAAATTCTTTGGTTGTAGTCAAGTTCTGGGTTTGTATATTTAAGCTGGCATCTTATCTTGTTCCTTTATGTTGCATCTTATTTTATCACAAGCTGAAAGAATGGTTTTGTGTATTGATTTCAACATGGAAAGGATTTTTTTTCCTGATCTTCATCCATATTCTCTTGATACTATGTTAAGTTGAAGACTTTAGAATCAAATGTTAAGAATAGTTTTTTTGTTTTTATAGCTAGGTATGGGACATCTATTTCACGTGTTATAGGTGGTCTTTATAATAGAAATTGTTTGTCAAGTAAGAGTTTATAGTCCAAGGTATTCCATCATCTCGTGTAATAACATATGCTTCTCATCTAAAGAAATAGGAAAGCAATTCCCCACGTATAGCTCTGAAAGTTAGTAAAAGTTTACACTCATAGTTCAAACAAGCCAGATACGCTGCCCAGAAGCTCCTTCTTTGCAGCTGAGTTTTTCACAGGTGGCAGCTGTCAAGGTCAGAGAAGTTTTTTTCTGGAGTCTGGGCTTCAAGCCAAGTCTCTTTTAAGCAATAACAAGTTGTAATATCATACTTCACCACAAGATGTCACCAATGCCATTTAAAGTTTTTTAAGTCCAACGTTTTTATGATAGTTTTTCAAGTCTTATTTCTTTTTTTAGATAAAAACAAATGTCTCCAGTAAGAATAGGAACACTTTTAGTCCCCAAGTTTCAAAAGCATATACATCCAATTAGATTAAAATTGTTCTTATAATTGCTCTGATTCCCCTGGGTAGTTAATCGCCGTTGTTCTTAGAGGGTGGTGGAGAAATTCCCTTCCCTCTCTCCTCACAGGGGGAAAGATATTTTGGGCAGCTTTTACAGGAAAAAATACTTAAAGAAAGAGAAGATCAGATATCACCCAGTTTCATCCACGTTGCTTTAAAGGTGCTTGGTGGTGATTTTAACTTCGGCTATCAGCACCTTAGTGATGATCCATATTGCTATGGCCGGTCTTTCCGCCGCCGGTTTGGGGGGCTTCCCCAGATCAAACAGAAGGGCTGCCACCTTCCTGCAATCAAGTGGGGGTCTCCTCCTTGCTCGTCACCCCAGCGGGACAAATTCAGATGCGAAAGATGGAGCTCATCTTCCAGCACCTGTGGTGCTGCGATGGCAAACCGGAATTCTGAGTGGAAAAGCTTTTAACTGCTTCTTAGGGTGTTTTCTATTCCGAGCCCTCCCCTTCAGACTACAGAGTACCCTTGCTGTATTTACATGGACCGATAAACAAAGTGCTGCATGAACACCTATATAAGGGGGTGCAAGTCTACCTAGATGATGTTTTAATTTACATCAAAACTATGGTGGAACATGTGAAACTGGTCAGGATTGTGCTTAAAAAACTCTGAACTGCTGAGTTCCGGTTCTGGTACGCGGCGACGCCGGTCGTGTCTGGGGATTCGTCTCCAGCCCAACCGGGTTTTCTTCATTGGTAGACCCCCTGCTGGGTCGAAAGTTGCCCTGGAGGGGCAGCCACCGAGAAGGAGGCTTGCTGGCAGCTGCGGGAGAGCAGCAGCTTCTCCCATGGCTCCAGCTATTTCCTTAGGGCCAACGGAGCAACGATCGTCCTTCAAGATGTCCGATCATCCTGCTGCACCAGCTGAAGTCACAATTACAACTAAGCGAGATTAGACCCACCACGGAGGATCCGGGTGAGACCCCTTTAGTCCCTCTCTTTCCCCTACTTGGTTCTTTTTGCCTGAAAAAACTTGGGTTGGAACTATTTCCCCGTTTGAAAAGAGCGGCTTCTATATGTGTGGGAAGAGAGGCGTTGAAACTTCTTAAAGATTATAATCTGTTTTCACTCAGTTTGGGATACAGAAAAAAAAAACATGCTTCTTTGAATTTTTTTAAGACCTAACATTGGAAGAATATTTCTTTCTCCACTCTTTCCTTTAAAAGAGAGAAAAAAGGAAAGAAAAAAAAAGGGTGTCTGGAAAAGTTTTTTTAATTTACTGAGGACATCTAGTGGTGAAAAATTAATATTGCAGCTATTTCTTGGATAAAAACCTGACCTTCAAAATATCTTTGGAAGAGATAAGCTGGTGCAGCTGTGGGAACTGAGGGGGTGGACACTGTTTAAGAAAAGACTTTCTTTGACTACTTTTAAAATGGAGAACCTTCACTCTCATTTAAATTGCAAGCTTATACTGGAAAAGATTTGTGAGGTTTCTGAAGAAATATGCGCTATAAGGAAAAGGATTACTACAGAATGAAAAGCTGATGCCACCCCAAACTCTCAAACTGATCTTCAGACTACATCTGTTTATGCTACAAACCAAAAGATACCAGAAGAGGAATTAAAGGAAATTAAAGAGGAACTTGTTACAATGAAAGAGATCACCACAGAACTAAGAATTAGAGATTCTTCTTCAAATTTTAAAAGTGATGTTCAGAATATGCCTGACTACTCTACAAACCAAAATGCACCAAAAGATGACTTTATTGAGAATACAGAGGAGCTCATTGCATCCTACAAGCATCTTATCTATATTTGTGAGGACCAGAAAAAACAAAGATGGAGATCTGAAATCCAGACGACAGGAAGCTCACTACTGCCTCAAACAACACTACAAGCAACAAAGAGAGATTTACCGGTCGGAAGGGAAGCGTTGTTGTGGAAACTTGCCTGGCAAAAAAAGCCTAGAATAAGACTGAAAAAAGAAATTTAAAATCATATATACTGGATATAAGGCATTTTAGAACTATGAACTGAGTGAAGGATTGGGTTTTTGAATGGAAATAAGAAAAAAATGGGTGATTAATGTATGAAAAGTATTATATAATGGAATGAAGAAAAATGAAGAGATGTTTTAGATCGGGACTGAATCAATAATTAATGGAATGTGATTTTAATAAGATGATACATTTGCTTTGATAATATGGATGATAGTAGATTTGATAATTAATTGGATGAAAATAGATTCTTATCTAAGGGACTCAAATGATTTAAGGTTGTCACTATCTTGTTAAAACAAACAAAAAAAGTTGATGGATTGATAGATGAGATATGTATAGGATAGATTAATGTTTATTTTAACTGGGAGAGATTTGTGGAATAAATAAGATCTATGATGAAATTAAAGAATTAGGACATATTTAGAAGAGATACCTGAACTGATAATGTGTTTATTTGAAGTCAAATTTGATTATGGTTTTGTAATTGCATAAAGATTTAAAACAGGTTTAGGATTAATGAAAATTTAAGGTAGAAATAGTCTAAATAGTTTAAATATATGCCATTGGAGGGAAATAAAGAGGGAATATATGATGTTTTGATGGAATTACTTATGTATGTTCTGTTTGTGGATTTCTAATTACCCCAGCCCCACGGTGTGTCTTGAGCACTTTGTATTAATTAAAAAACCAATAAAATTTGTTTAAAAAAAAAACTCTGAACTGCCCAACTGTATGCCAAGCTGTCCAAATGTGAACTCCACCAAAGTAAATTTGATTACCTAGGCTATCACATTTCCCATGAAGGGATAGAAATGGATCCTGAAAAGGTGCGGTCAGTGCTGGAGTGAGCTCTTCCCCACACCAGCAATCAACTACAAAGCTTCCTCAGATTCACAAACTTTTACTGCCAGTTCATCCCATCATTGCCCAAATAGCCCTCCCCATTACAAACCTACTAAAGAGGAAAGGGAAGGGGAAGCCCAAGCCCAGTCAACTGCTGAAATGGACAATGGAATGCCAAGCAACATTCAAAAAACTAAAATGCTTGTTCACAGCAGAGCCAGTGCTGAAACACTCCCAAAACCCCCTTTGTCATTCAAGCAGATGCTAGTGATGTCACAGTAGGGCCAGTGTTCCTGCAGAAAAACAAGCAGGGGATCCTGCAACCATGTGCCTATACTTCCAAAAGGCTTACTGAAACCGAGCACAGGTAGGCAGTTTGGGAGAAGGAAGCATATGTAGTATGCTGGGCACTCTTAACCTGGAGGCATTTTCTGGAAGCAGGTAAAAACCCTTTTGAAGTGTGGACTTATCATAAAAATTTAGAAGTCCTAAAGCCCCAGAGATTGTCACCCAAACAAGTTCATTGGGCTAAACCAGTGGTGGCGAACCTATGGAACGCATGCCACAGTCAGCATGCAGAGCCGTCCCTGAGGGCACGCACGCCATTTCTGGGCTCCTCTCTCTCCCCCTTTCCACCCATGCACAGTCCGGGAACAGCTGCAAGAGCTGGGCGGGATGAGGGAATGTATAAAAGGAGCAGTTTTGGCGGGAGAGTGAGTGAAATCAGAGCAGCCATCTCCCTTCCACAGTGCAGCCCCATCGGCGTGAGTGGAGACGGCCCCGGGACAGCCGGAAAGGAGCCCTCACCTGGTGCTGGTCCTGTCTACTGGGTGGCTCTGACGGGGGTGGTGGCTGCTGCTCTGAGCCCCTTGACTGGCCAACCACACAGAGAAGCAGGAGGCGGCGGCAGTGATACCTGCATCACCAAGCCCGGCCGGCTGCAGATCTGGAAGCAAAGCTGTGCTGACCATCCTCACGCTGGTGGGGGCAGTGGTGGGGGAATGTGAAGGTGAAGTGGTTGGGGAAGGTGAAGGATCTGACGGGGGTGGCTTCTGCTGCTGCTCTGATCGGTCAGCCCTGCAGGGAAGCAGGAGGAAGTGGAAGGGCAGCCGGGGGTTGCACACTAGCAGCCCAACGAGGCAGCAGATTCACGCACCAGCTGCCCCTTCTGCTTCCCTGCAGGGCTGACCGGTCAGAGCAGCAGCAGAAGCCACCCCCATCAGATCCGT
This sequence comes from Protobothrops mucrosquamatus, assembly GCF_001527695.2. Taxonomy (NCBI): domain Eukaryota; kingdom Metazoa; phylum Chordata; class Lepidosauria; order Squamata; family Viperidae; genus Protobothrops; species Protobothrops mucrosquamatus. Next base: position 218,971 of record NW_015388256.1, on the reverse strand, counting down.
CAATTGGATGCGCCCAGGCCGGGCAAAAGCTTTCTTCCGGCTATCCCAGAGTGATTTCTGCCTGCACCAATGGGGCTCTGTGGCCAATCCGCCATTATGCAGGACAGCCAGCATGCTGTGGCTGCTGATGGACACTGTCGGCCCCCATGCGCTCACTAGCTTCTGTGTGTGGGGGCCGATAGTGTAGGTAGCAGATCTGGAAGCGAAGCTCTGCTGACCATTCTCACGCTGGTGGCGGCGGCGAGGGAAGACAGGATCTGGCATGTGGGCACCCTTTGCTGCTGCTGCTGCACATTGTCCCGCATGCGCCTCTGAGCAGGGAGGGGAGGGCATCTGCCACAGCTCACCTTCCCCCACCACTGCCCCCACCAGCGCGAGGATGGTCAGCACAGCTTTGCTTCCAGATCTGCGGCCGGCCGGGCTTGGTGATGCAGGGATCACCGCCGCCGCCTCCTGCTTCTCTGTGTGGTTGGCCAGTCAAGGGGCTCAGAGCAGCAGCCGCAAGCCCCGTCAGAGCCACCCAGTAGACAGGACCTGCACCAGGTGAGGATTCCTTTCCAGCCATCCCAGGGCCATCTCCGCTCACACCGATGGGGCTGCTGTGATGCAGGAGGCTGTGGCTGCTGACGGACAATGGCGGCCCCCATGCACTCGCTGGCCTCTGCTTGTGTGGGGGCTGATGGTGTCAGGCAGCAGCTGCTCCAGCCCTTGCCTTGCCTTGCCCCGCGGCAATTGGCACACCCACCCTGCCTCTCCTTGCCTCACCCCACAGGACGAGCTTCCGATCCACCGCCCCACCTGCCAGAGACCCCCTGGATCTCCCCCAACCCTGCCTGGCCCCCACAAATGTCTCTCCCCACAAACACCATCAAGGTGGCCACACCCACCATGGCCACGCCCACCCAGTCGGCTGTGACCACCGAGGCCATGTCCACCCAGTCGGCCATGTCCACCCGGCATGCAGCAATAAATAAATGGGTTTTGGGTTGCAGTTTGGGCACTCGGTCTCTAAAAGGTTCACCACCACTGGGCTAAACACTTTAACCAATTCAATGTCATGCTGCAATATTTCCCGGGGGGGGGGGAGAACTTCCTAGCAAATGCCCTATCCAGGTTCTGCCTCAATATAATAGTTCCAAGCTGGAGGTTATTAGACTGGTTATCCATCCCGGCAATTGGCAGCTCCAATTACCACCAGAGCACAAGCTAAACTGAAACCCCACATAGCCGAGGATTTGAAAAGCACCCTGGAAACAGCTCTGGAGGAGGACCAGTGGTTCCAAACCCATAAGGGTGAATGTACAATGCAAGATGGTTTAGCATGGGTGGGAGACAAATTGTACATCCTGGAAAGCCAACGCCTGATAGTTTTACAGAAAAGCCATGACTCAAAGGTAGCAGGATACTTTGACTTTGTTAAAAACTTGCACTTATTTAAGTGCCAGTTTTGGTGGTTGTCATTAAAGAAGGACATAGAGAGCTATGTAGCTAGCTGCCTTGTCTGTGTCTCTGCCAAGAGATGACAAGGGGAAACACCAGGACTCCTCCAGCCAGTAGCGGAGCCTAAAGCCCCATGGAAAGAGATGTCAATGAACTTTATAGTGGAACTGCCCAAAAGCTTGGGAAACACAGTGATTTGGGTGAAGACAGTGATAACTGACTTATTTTCCAAACAAGTGCACTTTGTGCCCTGGCCCCAAATCTCTTCCATTTGCACTTTGGCCAAATTGTTTGTGTAGCATGTTTACAAGCTGCATGGAGCACCAGAAAGAATAATCTCAGATCACAGAATCCAATTCACCTTGCGATTCTGGCAAGAGCTTTTAAAACTTTTGGGAACCACTCAGGGGCTCAGCTCCCCACATCATCTGGAAACGAATTTTGAATGTGAGAATCGTGCCTGGAGCAGTATCTCACATGTTACATTAATTACCAACAAGATAATTGGGCGGACCTCCTTCCTTTTCCTGAGGTTGCTTACAACTCAGTGCACAGTAGCACCAGTTTTACTCTTTTTAAAGTGGCCACAGGGCAGGACTTTGTTTCTATTTTTGAATTGCCCCAGGCCACCCCATTGACACCTCTTTAAAGGAGTGGTTACTGAACTACAAAATACCTGACTGGTAGTAAGGAAAACGTTGGAGGAGGTGAGGGAAGCATATTAAAAAACAAGCTGACAAAAAGCATGTGAAACCAAAAGACTTTAAAGTTGGAGACAAGGTCTATTTATCTACCAAGTATTTACAATCCAGACAACTTTCCAAGAAACTGGGTCCAAAATACATTGACCCTTTTCCCACTAAAAGAATTATTAACACAGTGACTGTTGAACTTGAATTACCAAAGACCCTTAGACGTGTGCACCTGGTATTTCACTGCATTCTCCTAAAACCAGAAATCACTTCTTCCCTATGCCCAGAGACTCAACCACCTCTCAATCCCATCATGATCAAAGGATAGTAGCATTTTGAAGTCAAAGACATATTATTGGACTCTTAATCACGCTAAGGGAAACCCTCCCTCAGAAACTGAATGGCTTGACTCCAAACATATTAAGGCAACCAAACTGCTTAAGAAATTCACAAACAATATCCAAATAATCACCCAATTATTTGTGTATTTTATATGTGTCTTTCCCTCCCTTCTTGTTTCCTCTGCAGGACTAACGTCTCTGTCAAGGAAGGCTGTATGTCAGGTCTGCCATTTCAGCTTGGTGCCTCAATGGCATCCTGCCATCAAAGACTAGGGGGGAGGGGCATGGGGGGAACAAATGGGCAATAAACTTGTATGGCTAGGTGATGGGAAATAGGGATAGGGGAATGACAGCTTCACAAAGAACAGAGAAGCTCAAAACCAGTTTGTGCAAGTTCTTAAGGTCATGTACCCTGAGAAAAAAAAGTGGATTACCCTAAACATCTCAGCATTCTCAAAACACCTAGGCAAATCTTCATTGGCTGAAGATGGACTGGTCATAGGATAGGCTGGGATGAGGGAAAATATTTTGTATCTTTTTTGCATGGGAAATCTAGTTCTAGCCTGACTTTGCTGCAACCAACATCTTTTACTAAAATAACCTATCACTTCATCCAAATGGAGTTGAGGGTCTTTCATTCTTTTTTTTAAAGTTTTTTATTTATAATACAGTTAAAACAAAGATGGACATAACGTAACATTCCAGTGTAAATATTCCTAACAATTTGTTCCTCTTCATACATATAATTCTTAATCTCTATATATACATATTTTTCTATACAATACAGTCTCTAATTTGTTTCTCTATATACTAACATACAATTATATATATTTCTATCTTAACACTAACTTAAAACCCGAACAGTTCTCCTTGATTCACACCAGTAATAGAATTTGTCCCAGATTTCAAAGTAATCTGACTCTGTCTTGTCCTTCATTTCCATTGTGAGCCTATCCATATCAGCACACGATAAAATTTTATATAAAATCTCTTCTTCTGTTGGAATTTCTTTATTCCTCCAGTTTTGTGCATACGCCAATCTAGCAAGTAAAATATCCCTTTGTCGTATTTCTGCGTAGTTATGCCTAATAAGAAGAGTTCTGGTTTTAACTCTACCTCTATCATTAGTATTTCTTCCAGCCATTTTTTTATCTTGTTCCAAAAGTCACTTTTGAGCACTCCCACCACATATGGTAATATGTCCCTATTGCCAATTTGCATTTCCAGCACGTGGAAGAAACAATTGGACCCATTTTAGCTAATCTTGTGGGTGGGAGATGCCATCTATAGAACAATTTGTAGAGATTTTCTTTATAGGAGGTGGCCAAAGTAAGCTTCCTATTTCTTACCCATAATTCTTGCCAGATGTGCAGATCAAAGTTGAGATCAAAATCCCTGCTCCACGTTAACATGGTTTCTTTTACCTGTTCCTCATACATTGCCTGATCTAACAAATAATGATATAGCTTTTAAATCATTTTATCCTCAGTACCTAGTAATATTTTATCCAGCCCTGTCGGCTCTATTTTTATGCCTAACTCTTTTTTATCTTTCCAATATCTTGCCTGTAATTGAAGGTATGCCCACCATTCTAGTTCTATCCCTTTGTCTTGAAGAATTTTCCTGGGTTTCAATTCCCCTTTCTCGTCTACTACATTTTTATATGTTATAATCTTTCCTAATTGAATAAACTTTGGATATACATGCATTTCTAATGATGAGATCCAGCCGGGGACTTGAATATAATTTGACTGCCAGGTTTTAACCCATACATCAATTAGAGCTTATCTGATATACTGCCTTCGAAAATATTTGTGTGTCTTATATTTCTGATCCCATAGCATAGCATGCCATCCTATTTGTAAATCATGACCTTCCAGACATAATAATCTCCTATTCTTCAATAGTATCCAATCCTGCACCCATAATAATACTATGGCCTGATAATATTTTTCCAGGTCAAGGAGGCCAAGTCCCCCCCTTTCCTTCGAATCCTGCAATAATTTTAATTTAATCCTTGCTTTTTTTCCTTGCCAAATAAATTTGAGTATAGTTTTGTTAAAGTTTTGAAAAAATTTATTATCCAATTTTATGGGTATACATTGGAACAAAAATAAAATTTTCGGTAGCACATTCATTTTGATTACAGCAATTCTGCCCATAAAGGAGAGCTGTAAGTTGGTCCAAGTATCTAAATCAGTTTTAATCTGTTCAATTAGCTTGTCATAATTGTCTCTTTTAAGTGTAACACATCTAGCAGTTAGTTGTATCCCTAGATATCTTATTTTATTCGTAATTTGAATACCTATTCTGTCAACCAATTCATTTTTCTGTATTTTAGTCATATTCTTGACGAGCATTTTAGTTTTTTCTTTATTTATCTTTAGACCTGCTATTTCCCCATATTTACTCAATACTTCCATCAATCTTGTCCCTGATTGTAATGGCTCTTCGATTATAAAAACTAAATCGTCTGCAAAAGCTTGCGTTTTAAACGTTTCTTTCTTGATCTCTAAACCTTTAATCTGTTCATCTTTCTGAATTACTCTGATTAGTACCTCTAGGGATAGTATAAACAACAATGGCGATAACGGACAACCTTGCCTTGTACCTTTTTGAATTTGGAAGCTATCGGCCATATCTCCATTAATTATTACCGTATTTTTCGCTCTATAAGACGCACTTTTCCCCCCCAAAAAGATGGGGGGAAATGTCTGTGTGTCTTATGGAGCGAATGCCGCCTCCCACCGCGCCGCTTCGCGTCCCGCGCCTCCATGTTTCAAGCCTCTGTGGCACAGAACTGCTGGCGTTATGCTTGGGCAGAAGACGTTTTCTTTTACAAATGGGGCGGGTGGGCCTGACATTCGCGCGCAGGCAGGACCCCACCCGCCGAGCCACCGCTTCCCCATCGCCCTCCACGCCAGCTGTCTCCGTCTCCAGACCTCCCAGCTTACGGGTGCAGGTCCGGGGCTCGCCAGCTGACGGGCGCAGGAGGTAGGCACCGCCGCGGCCTCCCAACCGCGCCGCCGCAGCCTCCCAGCCACTTGCTTCTTCAGCTGGAGCGACTGCAAGGGCTTGCATGGTCCCCAAGGGCCGCTGACACGCTCCCCACTGCCGGCGACCATGCAAGCCCTTGCATGGTCGGGTGGGCCTGACATTCATGCGCAGGATTTGCGCGTGCCTGCCTCTTGCGCCCGCCGAGCCACCGCTTCCCCATCGCCCTGCACGCCAGCCGTCTCCGTCTCCAGACCTCCCAGCTGATGGGCGCAGGTCCGGGGCTCGCCAGCTTACAGGCGCAGGAGGTAGGCGCCGCCGCGGCCTCCCAGCCGCTTGCTTCTTCGGCTGCCTCCTGTCCTGCTCCCCCTCCCCACCGGTTCGGCCAAGGAGGCGGTGGGGACGGTGGCTAGGAGGCGCTGCCTCCCGTCCTGCTCCCCCTCCCCACCCATTCGGCCGAGGAGGCGACGGGGACGGCGGGCGGGAGGCGCTGCCTCCCGTCCTGCTCCCCCTCCCCACCCATTCGGCCGAGGAGGCGACGGGGACGGCGGGCGGGAGGCGCTGCCTCCCGTCCTGCTCCCCCTTCCCGCCCGTTCGGCCGAGGAGGCGACGGGGATGGCGGGCGGGAGGCGCTGCCTCCCGTCCTGCTCCCCCTTCCCGCCCGTTCGGCCGAGGAGGCAACGGGGACGGTGGGCGGGAGGCGCTGCCTCCCGTCCTGCTCCCCCTTCCCTGCCCGTTCGGCCGAGGAGGCGATGGGGACGGCGGGCGGGAGGCGCTGCCTCCCGTCCTGCTCCCCCTTCCCTGCCCGTTCGGCCGAGGAGGCGATGGGG
>NW_015388256.1:203069-206381 GCF_001527695.2 Protobothrops mucrosquamatus | reverse complement strand
AAACTATGTGCGTCCTATGGTCAGGTGCATCTTATGGTGCGAAAAATACGTACTTTTGCTGCCTGTTTAAAATAAACTGATTGAACATATTTATAAATTTTTACCCGAAGTCCATATACAACAATTGATTGAGCATAAAATCCCATTTCACATTGTCAAATGCTTTTTGTGCGTTGAGGAAAATTAAACCCATTTGCTTTTCATTGTGTACCTCATAATACTCCAATATATCCAAAACAATCCTGACATTGTTTCTTATGTATCTTTTAGATAAAAAGCCATTTTGATCAGAATGTATAAAATCTGCTAGGAATCCTTCAAGTCTTTGTGCCATTATAGCCATAAAAATCTTATAGTCCGAATTTAATAATGAAATGGGTCTATAGTTCTTAATATGAGCCAGGTCTGAGTTTTCCTTAGGAATCAGGGTGAGGAGAGCTTCTTCCCATGAGGCTGGTATTTTAGCTTTTGTTAAGACCTCGTTAAATAGTTCCAACAGTATTGGGCTTAAAGATTCTTGTACAATTTTATACATTTCTACAGGTAAACCATCTGGCCCTGGTGCTTTGTTATTTTTTTGTTTCTTAATTGCCTCTGAAAGTTCTAAAGGTGTTATTTCTTTGTTTCAACAGAGTTTTAAATTCTTCTGGCACTTTCGGTAGGTCAGCTGTTTGTAAATACTGTACAATGTCATCATTATTTCTCCATTCATCATCTTTATATAAGTTCTTATAGAACTCATATGCCACTAATTTCTTTCCTTCATTCTGGTACACCATATCACCTTCTGCATTATAAAGTTTGGTAATCCTCTGTTTGTTATTATGTTTTTAAATTTTATAAGCCAGTCATCTCCTCGGTTTATTGGCATTTTCAAAAAAAAATTGTTTAGTACGTTTTATCTGCTGTCCTAATTCTTCCTTTCCAATGATATTCATCTTATGTTTAATTAGGTCTATCTGTTGTTTCAATTATGCTGAAAGAAATGCACATGTCATTGAACCAAACTGGCCACATCATAGAGCTGTGGTGGCGCAGTGATTAGAATGCAATATTGCAGGCTAATTCTGCCGACTGCCAGCAATTCGATTCTCACCGGCTCAGGGTTGACTCAGCCTTCCATCCTTCCAAAGTCGGTAAAATGAAGACCTAAATTGTTGGCAGCAATATTCTGACTCTGTAAACCACTTGGAGAGGGCTGTAAAGCACTGTGAAACAGTATATAAGTCTAAGTGCTATTGCTATGGCTATTACTATCATATTTCAAATGCAAAAAAAAGGAGTGGCGGAATCTGGGAGCACAGTTAAAAGAGTGATCAGCCTAGGCACAAATGAATTAAATCCCATCTCCATTGAATTCTGTTGACCCTTACCTAACCCAAGTAGGTGTTAACTGTTAATTGAGAAGATTCCTGTGCATAGGTATGATTAACAATAAATTGGTTTAGTTGGACTTTTATGTATGAACCTAATCTTTTGCACCTAACAGGGTGCAACTGAAACTTTTTGAGTGAACATAATTTTGCCATCTTGGTTTTTTTTTCTTGCCTATACTACCTTCATTTATTTTGGCTCTGTTCGTACAATACGATATATTAAATGAGGTTAAAATGGTATGGGATATTTTTCAGTTTTGCATATTGTAAAGAACCAGACATTATTTTAGCATTACTTTACTAACCAGGTCATGTGGTTTATTTGTTTTTATGGATACAATAATCATTCATTGTTAATCCAGTCTTATGCATAAAATTTTGTTTGAACCTAGCTGCTATGTATAAATCTACTTTACAATGCCAGCTCTGGTGAAAGCTTTTCCTGATTCTCTCTAATTCTGTCCCCAGTTAGTTGATTGAACAAAAGCCGAGGTTTTTTTGTCATAAACTGAGTGTTTGAAATTTTCAGGGGGGGAAAAGGCAGAAGCTAAGTAAAAAGCAGATAGCAAAAGAAAAGGACATTCAAAAGGAACACAAGCAACATCAAGCACAACTCAGATACTGAGCATTTGTCTAGCATGATTCAATGTGCAATAAAATTTTGCTGTCAATTAACAAAAAAGAGAGCTATTTATAAACACATTCTTTTAGATTGATATGTACAGCATCATCTATTAATATACATCTGACTGTTTCACAGTGCGTCAGTTCATGTATCACACTGGATCAACTTACAGATTCTCAAACCTGGTACTATTACACGTCCTTTGAATGTTTAAAGACTACATGTTTTCCCAAATAACTTTAATGACTTCATTCTAGTTAGGTAAGAAATAAATGTAATACTTTTAATAACTACATTTTATCAAAGAGGTTCTTGGACTTTGAATACCATAATTAATCATCACCAAGCTTGCACAGGCAAAGCCTATGGTCAGTTTTAACAGCAGATATACTTCTTGAAGAAGCCTGATCATATTTTTTTTAAAAAGAAAAAGAAAAAAAAAAAGAAACTGGAACTCCTCTGCTAGATGCTTGCAGACTCTCAGAGAGTCACAGCCCACATTTTCAGGACTTCTGGATTAACTCATATTGTGAGTTCATGGGATATAAATTAAATAATTAGTAGCATCTGTGGAACTAATTATAGGTCTAATGGAGCAGGACTGCAAAAATCTGGACAACATAGAAATACAAAAAACTCCAATCCCTTCCTGACACCTAGGGCCAGGTTTTTCCTACCCAGATTTGAAAGCACTAATCTGCTTTCTAATAAACAGTTGTTAAATTTTATGCCTACTAGCCTTCCCAACTATGTATCTTGGAAAATTGTAAATAATTGTAAATAATTATTACAAATAATTAGTACAGATTCTATACAATCTCAGAACAGTTTCTTGGCAATACATAATGAAATACTGTAAGAAAGGAAGAAGAAAAAAAGTTGCTGGGAAAACAGTTACATTCTTAGAAAAAACAATGTACAATAGTGGAAAATACCCTCTTTCTCAAAGCATGCTCATATTATCCAAAGAAATATCACTCTAGGTGAATTTTGCTTTAGCTTTTTCTTCAATTCATCACAATCTAGCTGGGAAAAAATTATTTCTAGTTTTACAAGTTTTATCATTTGAGAAATTACTTTTTTTAAAATGTAATTTTAATGCATCGGCATCTGAGGGGTGGGGGAGGTGGTTGGGGGACTAAGAGAGGGTGGTACGATCAGCACGGTCAGTGGGAGGGGCAGATATGGCGGGAGCAGAGGACCATATCGGGTTTGGGGAGCACACACACGCTGTCTACAAGCTTGTAGGTGCTCCGGTCCTCAGGGCTCCACTCGGTCTCCAGGGAGCTTAGTTCCTCGGGCCCGGGATCA
>NW_015388256.1:187626-200649 GCF_001527695.2 Protobothrops mucrosquamatus | reverse complement strand
CTCTGGAACGAGCTGCCCCCAGAGATCCGGGTGATTCCGGATCTCCCCTCCTTCCGCCGCGCCCTCAAGACCTGGTTGTTTCAGCGGGCAGGACTGGCCTAGGGGTATTTTAAATTGGTTTTAACTAAATTTTAGTAGAAGCGGCCTATTTAAATATTTATTTTTAATCATTTTCTTAAATTTTGTATGTTGTATTGTAGTAAGTTGTTTTTAAACTGGCTGTAAGCCGCTCTGAGTCCTCCGGGAGAAGGGCGGGGTATAAATATAATAAAATTCAAATTCAAAAATTCAAATTCAAATTCAAATTTATCTCATTTTATAATTATATTGTTATAGTTTTGTCATGAATTTTTTTAAAGTGAAGAGCAGGATAGAAATTGCAATAAAAATGTTGCTAATAATACATTTAGAAATTAGAATTGTCTTAAGAATCTTTTAAAGTTAAGATCAGGATAGAAACGGCATTAGAAACTTATTAATAATAAATTTAGAAATTAGAAAAATATTAAAATATTCCATTCCTAGTTACTAGCATTTTTAAGTTCTCAAAATGGCCAATGGAAGGTGACACTTGATTTTGTAACCTTTAGTATCTTACTCAAGCTGTTCCCCATTTTCTATTTACATGTCTAAGCCCTGAACTATCTGAAGCAGAATAAATTTCCCCTTTCTCTCTTAGGTTAGCATTCATTAAGTTCTCCATCACAGTCTAGCAAATTAATTATATGTATAACCATAAATGTCCCAGTTACATGGAGGAAGAATGTATATACTTACCCATTTGATCCAACTCTCAATCTCCTCTTCATTGAGTCTAGAAAGTGTGCGAGGCAAGTATCTGAGCAATCTCTCTTTAACAGATGAGGACGTAAGTGTGCCTTCTGCCTCTGTCAAGCTTGCAATCACATCTGCTATCTGACCAGAACCTTCCACCACGACACAGGGAATTTTGTTCTTGATGGCAGTGTTAATTGCCTATGAAAGAGATTACTGACATAATTAACTTTCATAGTACAGTTTTGCAGTTCTGTGTGGGATAGATATGATTACAGCTGTGCGTACAGCTGTTTCAGTAGTCGTGGTGCTTCTTGTATGTAACTAAACACACCCACAAAATCATCAGTCTTGACAATCCTTATTTCTAACATCCCCATCACCCAGCCATGTGGCATATACCAGATTAGCTAACTCAGCTAGGGGTACATGATGCAGATGACAAACTTGCTGTTTCAGGGCCTGGTTAACATTCAAAAAACAGCACATGTTCTGCTGAGTGTCCTACAGAATAGTGATTGCAATCTAATTTTCATTGTCTCAAGTACTGTCTTCCCTTTTAAAAAAGCATTGTTTTCTATTAAAGAAAACTGCACATTACCTGAAAATATCCAAACACAGCAGCCAGACCCCAAAGATCTACTGCATCAGAACACAAGCCACGCTCACTACTCTTCTGAAGGGTTGTCCTGGTTTGTACATTACCAATTTACACTACAGTGGTTAGGCAAACTATTGTCTAGAAGCACATTTGATAGGACATAACAAAACCTATTAGGTCTCCTTTCATGAAAAATGGCTCTAGTCTCCATCACAGGGCCTAAGTACAGGGAGCAGTCAGAAAAACAAATTTCCTAAAGGTTTCTTAACCTGTCTGGGTTATCTAACCTGTTTAGATCGGTTGTTAAAATTGTTAAGTATTTGATTCTTGAAGGCATTAAGTGAGACAAGTGTTGAAACAGCAACAATTTTATTTAACTCTGAACAGAAGCTGCGCAGCTATTTATATGGTTACCCTCCAGGCGGCAACCAATAGGTTTAAAGTAACAGTTTCCTGCCCAAAACCTAATTACCAGCCTGGAGACAGCAAGTCTGGCTTAAGTTACAGCAGCCATTACATAACAACAGAATCTAGGTCACACATTCAAACAAGTGATTCAAAACAGTTGTGACCAAATCATTGTCATCAATGATTTGGACGAGGGGATAGATGGGGAACTCATCAAATTTGCGGATGACACCAAGCTGGCAGGAATAGCCAACACTCCAGAAGACAGGCTTAGGATACAGGAGGATCTGGACAGACTTGAACACTGGGCGCTATCTAACAAAATGAAATTCAATGGTGAAAAAAGTAAGGTTCTACATTTAGGCAAGAAAAATCAAATGTACAGGTATAGTATAGGGGGTACCTTGCTCAATAGTAGTAACTGTGAGAGGGATCTTGGAGTCCTAGTGGACAATCACTTAAATATGAGCCAGCAGTGTGCTGCAGCTGCCAAAAAAGCCAACACAGTGCTGGGCTGCATTAACAGAGGGATAAAATCAAGATCACGTGAAGTATTAATACCACTTTACAATGCCTTAGTAAGGCCACACTTGGAATACTGCATCCAGTTTTGGTCACCACGATGTAAAAAAGATGTTGAGACTCTAGAAAGAGTACAGAGAAGAGCAACAAAGATGATTAGGGGACTGGAGGCTAAAACATATAAGGAACGGTTGCTGGAATTGGGTATGTCTAGTTTAATGAGGGGGGACATGATAGCAGTGTTCCAATATCTCAGGGGCTGCCACAAAGAAGAGGGAGTCAAGCTATTCTCCAAGGCGCCTGAAGGCAGGACGAGAAGCAACGGGTGGAAACTGATCAAGGAGAGAAGCAACTTAGAACTAAGAAGAAACTTCCTGACAGTTAGAACAATTAACCAATGGAGCAACCTGCCCCCAGAAGCGGTGAATGCTCCAACACTGGAAGGTTTTAAGAAGAGACTGGACAGCCACTTGTTTGAAATGGTGTAGGGTTCCTGCCTGAGCAGGGGGTTGGACTCGATGACCTCCAAGGTCCCTTCCAACTTTATTATTATTATTATTATTAATACATTACACCCCTTCCCCCTAGATAGTTCAAACCCTTAACTGTTTTACATAATCTTGCAGATACTTAGGTGACCTTCTTGATCGTTCAGAACACCTAAGGCAGTGGTTCTCAACCTTCCTAATGCCGTGACCCTTTAATACAGTTCCTCATCTTGTGGTGACCCCAATCATAAAATTATTTCCGTGGCTATTTCGTAACTGTAATTTTGCTACTGTTATGAAATAATTGGTCCATTAGTACAGGGCTTTTCAACCTTTTCGCCGACTGTACCACTTTTAGAATATGGCAACATTCGAATACCACCAGTCACCTAGCGAGGTGTCAAAAACTTGATGACCAAAAAAAATGGAAAAAAGTGATAAAGTACAGGTAGTCCTTGACTTATAACAGTTTGCTTAGTGACTGTTCAAAGTTACAATGGCACTGAAAAAAGTGACTTATGACCATTTTTCACACTTATGACCGTTGCAGCATCCCCAAGGTCATGTGATTTACATTTCGATGCTTAGCAACTGATTCATATTTATATTTATGATGGTCACATTGTTCCAGGGTCATGTGATCGCCTTTTGCAACCTTCTGACAAGCAACGTTAATGGGGGAAACCAGATTCATTTAACAACCATGTTACTAATTTAATCTCTCTCTCTCTTTCTTTCTCTCTCCCTCTCTCTCTGTCTCCCTTTCTTTCTCTCTCTCCCTCTCCCTCTCTTTCTCTCTCTCCCTCTCTCCCCCTATTTCTCTCTCCCTCTCTCCCTCTTTCTTTCTCTTTCCCTCTCTCTCTCCCTTTCTCTCTCCCCCTCTTTCTCTCACCCTCTCTTTCTCTCTCTCCCTCTCCCTCNGACTTCTTTCTCTTGCCACCGGCTTTTAGGAGACATCCAGCACTGCAAAAGACATCCAGCACTGCAACCAGGCGCCCTGGACTGGCCATTCCAGGGCTTCCTGCACCGGCTGACTGTCTGCAACCTCCTGTTGTCGCTTGAGGGGGGGAAAGGGACACAGGTGGGAGAGATTCTTTCTCTTCTTTCTCATCCGAGGAGGGAAGTTATGTTGGACCGTCGACTCTGTGTTGAGCCCCGTGGGCCTGACATTCATAGGCAGGTGGGAACCCGCCCACCGAGCCGCCACCTCCCCATCTCCCTCCATGCTGGCCGGCTCTGTTGCCAGACCTACCAGCTGACAAGTGCACATTCAGGGGGTCGCCAGCTGACAGGCGCAGAAGATCGGTGCCTCCCAGCCACCCACTTCTTCGGCTGGAGCAATTGCCAGGGCTTGCATGGTCGCCGGCGGTGGGGAGCACGTCAGTGGCCATTAGGGATCACGCCAGCGGTTCTGTGCCACGGAGGGTTGAGGTGCGAGACACGGAGCAGCACGGTGCCTTGGGAGGCGGCAGGACAGGGGGGAGGGGTTACCTGCATCCTGCCGGCCGAACTCTGGAAGCCTGCCTGAATGAAGAATTTTAGGGGGAGTTGAAAGCGAGACAGGTTCCTAAGAATATGATGTGTGAGGCACGGGGGGCATCGGTGGCGTGCTGCCCCCCCGAGCCGGAGTAGCTGGTGCAGCTGCCCCCGCCCCATACCCCCGCCTGCAGCCGCCCTGCCAGCCCCGCCACCCCGCCACCCACCTTGTACAGCTCTGCTGTGTAGAGCAGGCCCTGCAGCTCCCACAGCACTAACTGCACACCACACTGATGGCGCAGAGCTTGCGGTTGCCATGCCAGACACCAGTGCAGGGCGGCGGGAGGGTGTGGGCTGTGGGCAAGCTGAAGCGGCGGCAACCATCGTGGGCCAGGCACTCCAGGGCGGCCATGTAGGCACACAGGGTGAGGCAACGGTGGTGCAGGTCCAGCACCAGCTAGGTCACCAGCTGGCCCGGCCCAAGGAAGGTCAGCCACTCGCTGTGCCCCACGCGTGCCACCTTCGCACCCTGCGCTTGCCAGTGCCCCACCAGCACCATCTCTGCTGCTGCCTGTCCCGTGCAGCCCCGCTGTGTCAAGTGGGCCCTGCGGCTCCCACAGCACCAGGCGCACACCACACTGATGGCGCAGAGCTTGCAGTCGCCAAGCCAGACGCCAGTGCAAGGCGGTGGGAGGGTGCAGACGGCAGGCAGGTCGAGGCGGCAGCAGTCGTTCCAGGCAAGGCACTCCAGGGCGGCCATGTAGGCACACAAGGTGAGGCAGCAGCGGCGCAGGTCCAGCACCAGCTAGGCCACCAGCTGGCCCAGCCCAAGGAAGGTCAGCCACCCGCCATGCCCCATGCACACCACCTTCACACCCAGCACCCGCCACTGCCCCACCAGCACCACCTCCGCCACCTTTCCTGCGCAGCCCCGCTATGTCAAGCGGGCCCCGCGGCTCCCACAGCAGCAGCCGCAATGCACACCGATGGCGCACGAGGTGAGCATGAGGCAGGCAAGCACATGTTTTCCGTGCTTCAGTGCCAGGCTCTCCATGCTGCAGCGCAACATGGAGAGCCTGGCTGACACGGGTGAGCATGAGGCAGGAGTGCACATGGACTCCGCTTTTTCAGCAGGGCAGAATTAAGTGCTGCTCCCCACCTCCCATCCCTGGTCCTCTTTTACTTACAAGTAGGAGATGGCGTAGTTGCTCAGCAAGGAGGGGTGAAAAGTTCCTGCAAACTTGCCTTTGCTGCAGAAACTTGCATGTGCAACATTTGCGGGCTGGGTCAGAGACAGCCGTTAACGACCAGGTCTGGACAATTCCTATTGGCTTTTGAAAGCCAATAGAATAAAGTCTATTGAATAGACAATCTATTGAATAGATTAAGAGTCTATTCAATAGAGTCTATTCTATTGGCTTTCGAAAGCCTATAGAATAGAGGGAGTAGCACAGCTCATGGAAAAGTTAAAAAAATCCATCAAAAAAGGTGTTCGAACGTCGTTCTGAGTGTTCTATGAGAAAAAAAGCCCTGATCTTAGGCGACCCCTGTGAAACAGTCGTTCAACCCCCAAAGGGGTCGCGACCCACAGGTTGAGAACCACTGACCTAAGGGTTGCCGGGGTTCCCTGGTCTACCTGCTTGCCTGCCAGGCTGGGTAGACCAGGACTCAGAGGTTCAGTGGAGTCAGTTTGACTTGAGTTCCTTTGGCTGGCCAGTCCCGGTCGGCCCAAACCAAAGTCCACTGGTGCACCAAAGTCTGCAGGGCTGTCTCTCAGTGCCGTTTGCCTGTCCTGTTCAGCGGATGCAGTCTGTGCATCCAGAGGAGGCTCTACTATGGCCATTCCCCTGTCTCCTTGAGGGAGGGTCCTGTCATAGCATGCAAACCCTTCTGTTGGACCCCTGTCATGCAGACCCTGTGTGTGGCCCTCTTGGGAATCCTGAGCCGGTGACTGATCCGCCAGCTGCCGACGCAGCTGATCAATGTGCCAGCGAATGACTCGCCCATCTTTGAGGACCACCTCGGAGGAAAGTGGCCCTGACACCTTTACAACCACTGCTGCCACCCACAAAGCCCCTTGCTCATAATTCTGGGTCCAAACCCAGTCACCCACTTGCAGACTTCTGGGCGCCTTTGGCCGTGCAGAGTCCGATGTAAGTCGGTCGGGGTGGAGTCTGTCCAGCTTAGTGATCAAGTGTCGGCCCCATTGTAGCTTCTGCCCGTGGCTGTGCAGGGAGTTGTACGCTGGCAGACTAGAAAGTCTGCAAATCTGTGGTGCCAGTTTCCTGTGACAATCCATTTTAGGGACTTCTTGGTTGTGCTGACCATGTGTTCCACTTGGCCATTCGAGGCCAGGTGAAAGGGAGCCGACGTGGTGTGCCTTATGAGGTTTGTCCTGAGGAAGGACTGGAATTCTGAAGCATTAAACAGCCCCATTGTCTGATACTAAGACATCTGGAAGCCTGTGTGTTGCAAAGATTTTGCGCAGTTCCTGGGTGGTCCTGGCAGTATTCATATTGGGAACTGGTGCAACCTCTAACCATTTTGAATGGCTATCGACCACTATTAAAAACAGCTGTCCCTGAAAGGGCCCAGCAAAGTCAATGTAGATTCTTGACTACGGTGTGTGAGTGTCCTCCCATCGGTGGACAGGGGCTTGCAGCATCTCCAGTCTGGACTGTTGACACGTGATGCAATGAGCTGGGAACTATGACCCTACTTCCCCAAAGGATGCACCCTTTATGAGCTGAAAGCTCATCTTTTCACATGAAAAAGCTCTGAAATTCTGGGCCTGGACATTTGTCTAGCCATCCTGTGTGCATCCAATTCAATACATGACTCAGTATTTTGTCAGCTGCTGTCTCAGCAACTATGTCCCCAATGTGAAGGGGAGACTCCAGCAGATCCTGGATAGCCAGGATGCATGCAGCTGGAGCTGGAGCTGGCTCTACATGTGGTAGGGGCAACCAGCTAAGGCCGTCTGCATGGCCCATTTCTTTGCCTGGTTTGTGAACCAGCCTGTAGTTGTAGGCTGACAGAAAAATAGACCACCTCAACATTCGAGGTGACAGAATCTGGGGTGTCTGTTTGTTCATAGTGAACAACCCTAGGAGTGGCTTGTGGTCTGTAAAGACTGTGAACTGGCGACTGTACAAGTAGTCATGGAATTTTTTAACTCCAGCCACGATTGCCAAAGCCTCTTTATCAATTTGAGTGTAGTTGTGCTCTGCGGACAACAGGGTCCTAGAATAGTAGGCATTGGGAGACTATTTCCCATCAGCCAACAAATGGCTCAACACAGCCCCAATCCCATACGGAGATGCATCACACGCGATGCAGACTGGCAGCCTTTCGTTAAAATGTGTGAGTACAGAGTTCGAGGACAGCAGTGATTTGACTGCTTGGAAGCTCCTTTCGTGGATGCTAGTCCACTTCCACTGGGCTTGTCTGTCCAAGAGTTGGTGTAACGGCTCTGCCACAGTGGCCTTGTTTGGAAGGAATGCATGGTAAAAATTAAGAAGGCCCCAAAAGGCCTGAAGCTCTCCCTTGGACTTCAGGCTTGGGGCCTGCTGAATCGCTTTCAGCTTTGAGTCCACCGGATGGATGCCATCAGCATCGATGCGGAACCCCAAGAACTCCGTTGACTCAACCCCAATCTGTGCGGAACCGCTGAAGGACAGCTCTAAGCTGGTCAGCCAAGACCTCTGCGGTTTCTCTGGCGATGAGAACATCATTGCCCTTGAGCGTTTGCTCCATTACTCCCTGGAAAATCCCTGGGGCTACACTCACCCCAAAGTGTAGGCACTTGACCTTGAAGGCCCCCCAATGGGTGATGATGGTTTGGGTGGCTGCCATGGCCTCGTCCACCGGCAGCTATTGGTAGGCCTGTACCAAATCTAATTTGGTGAACATGCGGCCACCTTGCAATGACGCCAAAATATGGCTGACAACTGGCACTGGGTACGTGTGCTGCTGAAGTCCCCGGTTAATTGTACACTTGTAGTCAGCGCATATTTGCACTTCCCCGTTGGCCTTTAGTGGCATTACTATGGGGGCCTCCCACTCCCCACTGTCTAGGGGCCGCAATACCCCCTGATTGACGAGCTTGTCCAGCTCTGCGTCGATTTTTTGTTTTAAAGCAAAAGGCACTCGACGAGGCTTGATCCATATTGGCGTTACCATAGGATCAAGCTTGAAGGCGATTGGAGGACCCTAGGCATGAACTGAAAACATCTGAGAATTCTTGGCAGACTGAAGACAAATCTGCTGCTTGTGTCCGGTGAATGCTGGTTATTTGAATGCCCAATGCAACGAACCAATCAAGCCCTATGAGGCTTGTGCATTGGTCTTCTACCACAACAACATCAAGTGGGCCTGCAAACCCTTTGAAATTCACTAGAAGTGTGGCTTTGCCCTTGACCACCACTCGGGAGTTTTGGAAGTCGGTGAGCATTAAATTAGATGGCCAAAGTTTGGCCCATCTATTGCTGCAGCTGCATATGTGCCTAAATGTCCCTATAGAGATGATGGACATGGCTGAGCCTGTGACTAGTTACATCTTACATGAAACTCCTTGAAGCTTGACTTGGAGTCAAAGCTTCGGCTTAAGGGGGCGATGGGCACCAGTGCGCAGAATGCTCCTTCGGCTGGTGCAGAACCCTACTTGGTGTTGCCCCGGGGCCGTGGTACCTCTCCTGATTGAGTCTTCCTGTGGACAGTCCCTCTGGCGACCTCAACAGATGGTGGCAATGTGGCCTGACTTGCCACATGCCCGGCACGTTGCTGTACAGAAACAACATTCCGCACGTTGATGGCGGCCTCTGCAACCCATGCACCTAAGGAACGGAACTACCTTGTCAGCTGGCCTCGGTCCCTTCTCTTGGTGCCTCTGTAGCTTGTCGACTTCGTAGTCTGAGTTGGTGTCTTCCATTCGCTCGGCATCCTCGTGGTGGACTGCTTTGGTGCTTGATGCACTTTTGGAGGGCTGCAGCGCTTTAACGGCCCCTCCAGTGGCTTCGTCTGCCAAGACCTCCTTCAAGGCCTCCTGTAGCAAAAGAGTCTCCTTAGCAAAAAGTTTTTGTTGGAGCTCTCAATTCCAGAGGCTGCAGACTAGAAGGTCCCTTAGTCTCTCCTCCAAATCTGTGAAATTGCAGAGTCGTGACGCTTGACGAAGAGCAGCGATGATTTCTGTGGCCGATTTGCTGGGTTGTTGCTCCCGCTGCTCAAAAGCATGCCTCCATGCTATCACAGATAATTTTGATTCAAAGTGGTCTTGGAGCCTTTTCTTCAAGTCCACGTAGGTGACGGACTCGAGCGACATCGGGGCGACCAGGTTTTCTGCAACGTCGAAGGTGGGGGGCCACACATGCAGAGGAGGGTCGCGGCCTTCAGTCCATCTTCGGTGACCTGGTTGGCGCAGAGGTAGTTTTCTATGTGGGAAATGTAGGACGCCCATCGCTCCGGGTGGTTGATGTCAAACTCTTTGAGTTTCCCCACTTTCACCATGGTGAGTTGCTTGCGTTTCTTGTTGCTCGCATTGCCTTGTGCTGCTGCTGGCTTCTACGTAGACCCTAGGATGGATCCTTAGGGCGTGGTGGTCTCCAGCGTGGCTTGCTTGGCAGACCGAGGGGGGGAATGTAGTTCCTGCCAGGCTCTGTGCTGGCCTCACCCCCTAGTGACTTCAGACTCTTATAATGAAGCAGCACATCCCACCTTCATCGCCACTGTTAAATATTTGGTTCTTGAAGGCATTAAGCGAGACAAGTGTTGAAACAGCAACAAGTTTATTTAACTCTGAACAGAAGCAACTGAAATAGCTGCTGCGCAGCTATTTATATGGTTAGCCTCCAGGTGGCAGCCAATAGGTTTAAAGTAACAGTTTCCCGCCCAAAGCCTAATTACCAGCCTGGAGACAGCAAGTCTGGCTTAAGTAACAGCAGCCATTACATAACAACAGAATCTAGGTCAGACATTCAAAAAAGTGATTCAAAACAGTTGTGACCAATACATTACAAAAATTATGTTTAGAAAAACAGGAATGGAAGATGGGGAACTCATCAAATTTGCAGATGACACCAAGCTAGCAGGAACAGCCAGCACTCCAGAAGATAGGTTTAAGATACAGAAGGATCTTGATAGACTTGAACATTGAGCGCTATCTAACAAAATGAAATTCAATGGTGAAAAAAGTAACGTTCTACATTTAGGCAAGAAAAACCAAATGCACAGGTGGTACTTTGCTCAACAGTAGTAACTATAAGATGGATCTCGGAGTCCTAATGGACAATCACTTAAATATGAGCCAGCAGTTACAGCTCATAGCCAGCAGCTGCCAAAAAAGCAAACACAGAAGGATAGAATCAAGGCTGCATTAACAGAAAGATAGAATCAAGATCACGTGAAGTGTTAATACCACTTTACAATGCCTTGGTAAGGCTACACTTGGAATACTGCATCCAGTTTTGGTCACTACGATATAAAAAAGATGTAGAGACTCTCGAAAGAGTACAGAGAAGAGCAACAAAGATGATCAGGGTACTGGAGGCTAAAACATATAAGGAATGGTTGCTGGAATTGGGTATGCCTAGTTTAATGAAGAGAAGGACGAGGGGTGACATGATAGCAATGTTCTAATATCTCAGGGGTTGCCACAAAGAAAAGGGAGTCAGATTATTCTCCAAAACAACTGAAGGCAGGACAAGAAGCAATGGATGAAAATTAACCAAAGAGAGAATCAAGGAAAATTTCCTGACAGTTAGAACAATTAATCAGTGGAACAACCTGCCTCCAGAAGCTGTGAATGCTCCAACACTGGAATTTTTTAAGAAGAGACTGGACAGCCATTTGTCTGAAATGGTATAGGGTTTCCTGCCTGAGCAGGGGGTTGGACTAGAAGACCTCCAAGGTCCCTTCCAACTTTATTATCATCATCGTCATCGTTGTTATCGTTATTGTTATTGTTATTAGATGGCTAGGTCTGTCTGTCTCTCTCATATGGTTTTCTCACTCATCAATCATTTATTGCCATTTAGACAGCTGGGCTTACAGTACTGTATGTAAGCTGAGCACAAACTATGTCTGTCATCTTTTGCTGTTCTGCTCCATGCTGACTTCAGCAAGGTGAGCAAGCCCATTCTCTGAGGGAACTCCCAGTTCTCTTGTGCATCTGAGCTGCAGCAATCCTGCCCACTCCTCTTTGACTGCCAGTGGCACCCTGGGAAATATAGTTTGTATGCTTTGTTTCTTTCCACATCCAACTCCCCCTCACTAAAAGAATATGTTCCAATGATCAATTTGTCTTCAGTCCAGTCTGAATTTGTATATCCAATAAGTTCTTGATCACTATGACAGTTTTAAATTAAAGTTCATAGTTCCTTTTAAGTATCTGTATATTTTTTTTACTACTGTCCAGTCCTCTTGTATTAGCTCAAGGCTTTTCAACTAGTGGTACGTGTACCACTAGTGGTACTTTAGCACCTGGCTGGTGGTACGCGAGCCCTAGCTAATTGTAGTGGGGGAGGGAACCAGTTAAAGGGGAGCTGTACAGACCTGGAGGAGATCAGCTGGAGCTGCAGAGCTTGGCAGAATCTTCAGGATCTGCGTGTCAGGCCCTGAGTGTAAAAACCCCCGTACCCGCACCTCTGCTTCCTCCGGGCCATGCTGCAGCCGCCAACGCCGATCCGGAGAGCACCCGTCCGTGCGACACCGCCGCTCCTCGTTTCCGCCATCCCGGATGATGTCACGGGAAGCGCCGCGTCGCGCTATGTGGAGCGTTTGGGCGGGGCTTTGGCCGGACTGGCTGGGGCCATTGTGCTGGACCATGCGGAAAGCGTTCCCTCGGACGGATGCCTGCCTTGTGGGACTGCCGGCGCAAGACCGGACGGACGCCAGGCCTGACAATCCCACAGGTGTTGCGGTGGCGTGACAGCGGAGCTGACTGGCCACGGGGGAGGGGCTAGGCAGGGTGGGCCTGGGAGGGGCCGGGTGGGCGTGCGGTACATATAGAAGCGCTGCGGCCCTGTTACCCCAGTGCTAACTTTATTTCATTTCGCTGATTAAAGCTTTGATGGTTTACCGTTCCTGTTTGCTGAATCTCTGTTGGATGTTTAGCCAGGACGGCCTAACATTAAGTTAGCACTCACAAACAACCTATCTTCCTGCTTGCGAACTTGTCTCCTTGTTACTGGTCGGCGTTGCGGGGATGGCGGAGGGAACGCAAGGTGCAGTGCCGGTTGTGGAGCCACCCGAACCAGCAGTCCAGGCGGAGGTCCCGTCGGTGGGGGAGGAGACGGAGGCCGTGGTGCGGCCGAAGGAACGAGCACCGCAGCCTGTGGAGGCAGGGGCGGAGGCCCTGCAGCCGGTATCTACAGCGTCGTCGGGAGAGTGGTGGCTGAGCCCTGCTCTGCAACAGGCCGGGACTGGGGGACTGCGGGTGGCAGCCAGTTCGGGGCCTGCACTGAGTGGTTGGAGAGAAAGGCGTGTGACTGGGGATTATTATTATTATTATTATTATTATTATTATTATTATTAATTGCATTTATATCCCGCCCTTCTCTTTTCGGACTCAGGGCGGCTGACAGATGATAAAAAGCTAACATAAATACATATTACATCTAGTTAAAATTTAATTAAAACGAAATATTTGAGAGTGTCCAATTAAAAGTAATTAAAACCCCTATAAAATCCCCTAGGCCAGTCCCGCTTGCTGGAACAACCACGTCTTGAGGGCGCGGCGGAAGGAAGGGAGATCAGGGA
>NW_015388256.1:168218-185149 GCF_001527695.2 Protobothrops mucrosquamatus | reverse complement strand
TTTTTTTTTGGTCATTAAGTTTTTGATACCTTGCTAAGCCACTGGTGGTACTCGAATATTGTCATGTCCTAAAGGTGGTACAGTCTGTGAAAAGGTTGAAAAGCCCTGTATTAGCTCACTGAATTTTTTTTTTAGCAATCCAGCTGAATTGGCTAAGAGGTCTATTCACAGTTGAGGTGTAGAGTAGTTATTCTGCAGTAATCCTATACAGCTTATTATTCCCAACTTGGTTTGATTTCTTTGTTCAGTTATCTGGCAAATTAATAAAATTTGGTTGATTTATACTAGTATGTAAATATTTGTTAATCATGTATTATTATTTCTTCTTTATGACAACAATAACATTGCATGTGTTTACTTTTCCAGCTTTTAATCCAAAACCCTATAGCCTAGCATTATTCCTAACTGGGTCCTGCAATCTAATTTGTTCCTTTTTTCTTAGAAATAAATGCATAAGCTTTGCATCCAAATACCTTTAGGGTTTGACATATTGGGTATTATGAGAATATGCCATATGTGTGATCAAAGTAAGGGAGGGCTTGACAAAAGAGACAATAAAAAAATTAAGAAAAAAATAAAAAGAACAGGGCACATCCTCTCCAGCAACCAACACCAGACAATCAAGCAGAAAACATTTTTTAATCAAGGAGCTAAAAGGAGAAAAAACCTCCCTCCCCACCATCAACACTGTCAGGACAAGCTAACTGAATATAAACAGAGAACAAATCCACTCCGTCAGCTGCCACCTTAATGCTTGCTTGTGCTTCACTACTATTCAGTGACAGACTGACATGAACTATGGGGAGGAAGGAAGGCAAGGGGGAAAACGAAAGTAAGTGCTATATCTCTTTGAGATACTACTTCAAAGTTACCTAGCATACCAGCTACATACCATCCCTGGCTTGAACTGACTATTACAAAAACATCCTGTCTGAACCTGACTGGTTGGGGGGGGAAGGGGACTGGGAGGGCTGTGCAATGGGTGGTAGCTAAGGGAGGGAAAAATTGAACTTAGTGATTCTCAGTTCTGGCTATGCATTAGTGCAATACACTTCATTTATAATAAAACTATACCTTTCTCAACAAATGGAGCCAAAGATCATTTCTATTTAGAGGTTTAAGTTGTGGCAGGTTTGACACATTCCCTCCTAGCAATGAAGATGTTACTTCATTGATGTTAGTTGTCAACCTTGAATGGACCTGGCCGAAGCCATTTTCCTTGTTTCCAGTTGCCAGAAGATGGGGGGGGGAGGAGGAAATGAGATGTTTTCTATTAGACTAAACATTTTCCAATCCCATGGGAAGCAAGGTCATTCCTGTTTTCCTCAGCTGGGGAGGATATTTTTTGTATTAGAAAGGCCACCTGGATGTGTTATTGGGGAACGTAGTTGATTGCATAGTCAGTGGAGTGGGTCTGTAACTTTGTATTACTGTTGCTTTTCAGAGAGGATTTTAGTCTTGATTTCACTTTTGACCATGCTGATACTTTGTATCCAATAAACATATTCTCAGAGGAAACCTCAAGCCTCAGAGTTCTGTTTTGTTTGGCCTCATCTATCGGAACCATGACATTAAACCCTTAATCATTAATTAGGGTCCTGAGTCCCAGTCACCTACCTAACACCTGTATGAGAATCATGAAGACTCAGGGAAGAATTTGAGATGGAGAAGAGAGGAGATGTATCTTCAGGCCTTAGAGCGGCATCGGCCACTGGAACACAGGCTACCACTCAGGTGGAGAGAGGAGCCTTGGCTGCAGGTGCATGGCCGAAGATTCAGATGGCCTCATTGGAAGGTCTGGAACAGTTGGAGGGAGCCTTAACTTTAGGGGAGCTTAATCATCTGAGATCACCTCACAGAGACAGAGCACCTCTAAAGCTGCTAAGGCAGAATTCCCTCTGCTGTCATCATGCAACCTGTGATTTCCTGTGATAAGAACAATGAAATGACCTGCTGGCTGGGATGACTCGGGTGAATGGAAGTACCTGATGGCCATCCACAGCCATTCCGTGGAGAGACTGAGAGAAAAGTTCAACCAGCTGGAGGTTGGAGAAGTGGAACCTGTCACCCACTGGGTGATCTCTGGGGGAAGAAAACATGGGAGGTCTCCTATGCTCCCCCCCTCCTCAGCAAAGCCCAAGCCCCATCATGATGGCTCGTGCTGCTTCACCTCTGCCCTGACCAGCCTTGGCTTTGAGCCCTATGCAGCAATGTACACCCAATAGGGATCGGCATCCTGCAAGCCTGGGAGCTCAGCCCAGAGGGCTTCCAGACATGGCTCCCCTACAACTTCAACACTTAAGACCAGACATACAACAGACATATTGGGGACCACGGCCCTTAGAGCCACCTCTGATCAAATCTACTTTTGATGGAGACCCTGAAAAGCTGTCATTCTTTGTGAACTAGGTCTGGGCCCACCTGAACCACCACACTCGCGCCTACCTCAATGCGGCCGAGATGATTGATATGGTGGTGGTGAACCTCGAAAGGGAAGCCACCGAGTGGGTGACCACCCTACATGGTGAACAAGCCCCTCAGTTGTGGGACATCAATTTATTCATGAGTGAGCTGAGAGCCAGGTTTGAGGATGACTCCCAAGCCCTGCAAGTTGAGAAGGACATCCATGACCTGAAGCAGAGATGGAAGCCAGCTAAGGGGTATGTTTGTGAATTCAGGAAAGTGGCTGGCAGGCTCAGACAGTGGCTCGCTGATTCACCATTTCTGAGCAGGTCTGGATTGAGATTTGTTCCAGGCATGCACCTACTGAGGCGTCTCTGCCAAGGTCCGAGAGTGGTACCACATGGCCATAACCCTAGACATCAAGCTGGATCGCCACTTGAAACCTAGCACCTCAGATTTCAGGCTGAGGTGGATCCAAGAGAAACATCCCGCAGCTCGATGCTCTCCAGCTGTGGCAGTCACCAGCTGTTTGCGCTGCCATGAAAAAACAACCCGGGAAACCTCCTGGGTTGCTGCAACCAGTAGCCAGTCCTTCGTAATACAGTAATATGGACTATCATTGATCTTTTTTCCAAACAAGCTCATTTTGTAGCCTGCTCAGGGCTCCCGTCCATGCAGAAATTAGCAAAAATGTTTTTGAAACATATATACCACCTACATGGTGCCCCAAAGAGAATTATATCAGACAGGGGGTACAGTTTACTGCTAAGTTTTAGAAAGATTTCCACAAGCTAATTGGATCCACTCAAGAACTTTTGTCAGCTTTTCATCTGAGCACAAATGGATCGGCTGAACATACGAACGCCATGGTGGAGCAAACTTCAGATGTTATGTTAATTATCAACAGACTAATTGGGCTGACCTCCTGCCTTTTGCTGAAGTAGCATATAACAATATGGTGCACAGTTGTACTGGACTTACTCCATTTAAAATAGCAACTGGTCAGGAGTTCATTCCTATGCCTGAATGTCCTCAGGAACCACCAGCCTCACAAACCTTTGATCAGTGGGTTGCTTCTTGGCAAACTGTTTGGGCTAATGCGAAAAACACTCTAACACAAGCTGCAAAGACTTACAAGGAACAAGCCAATAAGAAGCGGTCCACTCAGAGGCCATTTTGCATTGGGGGAAAAGTGTATTTGTCCACTAAGTACATAAGACTTAAGCTGCCCAGTAAGAAGTTGGGACCAAGGTTTCTTGGGCCTTTTCCTATAATCAGAGTTATAAACCTTGTGACTTTTGAGCTGAAACTCCCTCGCTTGTTAGGGAAAATTCATCCTGTTTCCCATTGCAGTTTGTTAAAGCCTCTTAGGGAGTCCTCACTGAGGCCAACTCCAAAGGACGCCTGTGGTCCACTTTTGATACAGAGGGGAAACCATTATGAAATTAAGCAAATCCTTGATTCTAGATTATACAAGGGGAAATTGCAGTATCTAATGCAATGGAGAGGATATCCATTGTCAGAGGCCACTTGGATGAAAAGTGCAGATGTTAAGGCTGATCGATTGATAAAGAGATTTTATAATAAACATCCTCAGAAAGATTTGTTTTCTCTTTAGGGGATCCAACTGTCAACCTTGCAATGGACATGGCTGAAGCCATTTTTCTTGTTTCTGTTTGCCACAAGATGGGGGGAATGGGACATTTTCTATTAGACTAAACATTTTCCAATCCCTTGGGAACCAAGGTCATTTCTGTTTCCCTTAGCTGGGGAGGATATTTTTAGTATTAGAAAGGCCACCTGGACGTGTTATTGGGGAACGTAGTTGATTGCATAGACAGTGGGGTGGGTCTGTAACTTTGTATTACTGTTGCTTTTGGGAAGAGATTTTAGTCTTGGTTTCACTTTTGACCATGCCAATACTTTGTATCCAATAAACATGTTCTCAGAGGAAACCTCAAGCCTTGGAGTTCTGTTTTGCTTGGCCTCATCTATCGAAACCATGATATTTGTCAGATAATGACATGTCTGTAAGCAAACAACTAAGCTCAGAGAATAGCAAGGATGCCACATGGGCATATTGTCTTCCTTTGTATATAATTTTGTTCTCTGACCACTCCTGATAGCAAACAAATTACAGAGTGGATCAGAGAAAGCTGATTAACTTATAAAATTTGAGAGGCAGAAAAACACCAGTCTCTGATCTTCAGTTAGCACACAAGTCTGTAATATTAACATTGCTTATTCTTTCATAGAAACCTAGCTTTGGAAACAGGTCTTTGGAAGTCTTCTAGTCCATAGCTACTACCAGTATAGTAACTACAGTTATAGTTACAGATTTAGTTTACATTATATGTATTTCAATGTATGTTCTGAAATCCTTGAATTACTCTAATTTCATCACCTTTCTTAGTATAAGTCAGTCTCTATCCTCAGAGATCCGTTACTTTCTGTATTATATCTTAAGGCACGTTCCCTTAGCAGAACACTAGAGGGTCTAAGTAGCAAGGAAACTACTTTTGCCTTATGGCTATGGACAGTAGTGGGATTCAAATATGTGAACAACTGGTTCTCTATGTAGATGCCGCTTCCGGAAGCCCGTTCTAAGCCTGGGCAACAAAAAATTAGCTACTGGTTCTGCTGAACTAGTGTGAACCAGCTGAATCCCACCACTGGCTGTGGAGTGTTTTAGATTCAGTTCCAAAAGATTGTGCACAGATGCAGCAGTTGTCAGTTATTTGTTAAAGTGTGCTGTTTCCAGGTTCATACCCTATAGACACTAACTGATGCTGTATTCCGCTTGTTTTTTGGTCCCTCTATTTATGAAATGCATGGTAAAGAGTTGATTTCCAAACTAAAGTGCAATTTACAAAACAAACAAATGTACTTAAAAAGATAGAAACCACATTTGAAATATAAAAAAGCTATATTATTTTATGGGGAAAAAATCATCAAAAGGACTACAAATGCTGAAAGATTAGCTTTTTCTATAAATGCCTCTGGAAATATCTTACTTTCAGAGTTTCTTTACCTCCTCCTTGGACAAAGCATACAATTGGAATCTTTCCGCCATAATTAGAATCTGAAAAACAAGTATATAATACATAAACAGATGACTTTTAGCAATACTATAAATTTTCCCTATTTTAATTAACAGTGTATCAAAACCTGTCTTCCAATTTCCAAGTTTACTTTCACTGAAATAAGCCTCAGTATGCACATCAGCCTCAGTATCCACATCAGATTAGTAGATAGAATAAATTGAATACAGCATATATTGTCAACCTCATGGTTTATTTCCTGCTTTCAGCTAATTAACCATTTTAGATACTTTAGAAATCTAATATGTGAGGGAACCAACATCTGACTAATCTGCCAGATATAACTCATAAAAATACACACACACACCCCATTTTTATTGGGTATAATTGTCCATAAAACAAAGTGTGCCTGGAGCCTTCAGCAATGTATCTCCAAAAGATTGCAGAATAGTTAATTCTGGTAACAATCATCAAATTGCTATCCTACCTTTGAGTATACAGAATGTGGCTACTACCTTCTTACAGACTTTTCAGTCTTGGTTATTAAAGAAGGAAGCATATTGTTACCTGATGGGACCAATTTAGATAATTTGAGATTAGACAAGAGATCAGTTCCATCTTCAAAGGATAGATAGGGGATTTTAAAAGTACATACAAGAGCATACTAAATTCAGTGTCTGAATGTACTCTGGATAGAAGATATTTCTTGAATCTCTGAGAATATCATGGAAGATATTTAAGCATGTCAGTCTGAGTTCCCTCCTGCATGAGGATGGAAGTAGTGCTTTCTTTGTTTAAAAAAAAAAAAAAAAAAGGTGCCAGAACTCACACACGTCATACAACCCGCCTTGCCTACCCTACAAGGTTCCATCCAAAAAAGGTGCAGGAACTCCATTCTGGGCGTTCTATGACAAAAAAAGCCCTGGATGGAAGTATATAGTAAGAGTATTTGGGGATGGTGAAATTAACGTGTTATAAGCAGTGGTGCAAGGTGATTGAAATTCTATGCTCATTCCAAGTTTTTTTTTTTACAATCCAATATAGATAGGGATTTGGGAGTGAGTCCACAGTAGACTAGATTGAAGATTATTTTTTTCCTCCATGGCAAATTGTATCAATTTATCAATATAAGCTGAACTAAGGATTCATCTTATAGGTGTGTTTAAGCTAGTACTTTGATTGGTAGAATCTCAAGTGGGCCTCAACAAGGCTCTAACTAGAGAAGTACATCTGTGATAAAACAAGGAATTTGGAGTGGAGAGCTCAGGAATTTGAATTTAATTGCTTCTGGTGCAAGGATATTTTTATAGAGAGAACACTTTGCACCAAACTTCTGTTTGCTGAGGTAAATATTTGATGGAGGACATGATTAAGAATAATTATTGGCCTGCACTCAAACAATACATGACAAAATGATGAAATTGCAGAGATTTTAGCATCTCTGGGGCAGATTTACCCATTTAATTAGTTCATTGTATGTGAGAAAATCCAAAATTAGCCATTAAACAAGGCTGAAGCAGGGACTCAACATATAGATCATACAATAAAGATTATATAACCATTGGAAAATGATCACTTTTGCAATCTATTTTAAGGTTGACGCTGGAATGTAGCAGGTTATGAGATATTTTCAGAGCTATCCTTTTGGACTGTTCCATTTGAAATGCAGATCTAATTTTGGAAAACTGTGGCAAACTCCTGCATGATTATAATTTTAGAATAATCTTTAGAATAATCTTAGCCAGGAAATCTGGCTAATAATCTTCCCATCAGGAAAAGATTGGTAACATTTTGCATGTAAAACCAAAACATTTTATCCTAATTTTGACATAAAATCATTGCTTCACATAAATTTGGGAATACAGCTAGTTCTATTACTGTATGATCATTTGTTCAATGACTGTTCAAAGTTATCATGCCCCTGAAGGAAGTAGATTTATTTATTTATTAAATTTGTATGCAGCCCATCTTACTTTCAGCAACTCTGGGTGATTTATGACCATTGCAGCATCCCTGTGGTCAAATGACCATGATTTGGATATTTGCCAACTGGCTTGCAATTACAATTGTTGTAGCATCCCACAGTCATGTAACTGTCATTTGCAATCTTTCCTGACAGCTTCCCAAAAACAATGGGGAAACCTGCAGGCTGTTACAAGTCAATTGTGCAAGTTGCTCCTGATCCCACCACTTTTCCACCAGCCACAGTACCCATCTACTCATACTTTATGTGGGTGCCCATGCATCTGCCAACCCATCTTCCTGCAGCACCCATCTACCCACACTCGATAGTACCATCTGTGGTGGGATTGTAGTCACTAAGCAATGCAATCACATGATGTTATGCTTCATGATTGCATTGCTTAGTGATGGAAATTATCCAAATTACTATTGTAACTCAGGGACTACCTGTATTTAGCATGTTATAATTTCTTTAAGAATATACAGTATATACAAAGGGTATAATCTGCCTGCAATGAATTATTGCTTGAATGTTATCAGCATAGCAATAGCAAGCTTATCAAAAGGGGCTGCCCTTACATATGAAGTTGAAACCTTGATGAAAATTAGTATTCATTAAGATATTCATCAAGCATATCTCAGAAACAACCAACAGACCAATACAACCACATGGAATCAGCATAGCGCACAAGTCAACTAAAACCCTTCAAAACATCCTAAACAGACCAAAAGTCCCAACAATCCCAGAAGAAAAAAAGGAGTTATCTATAACAGGGCTTTTCAACCAGTGGTACATGTACCACCAGTGGTACTTTAGCACCTGGCTGGTGGTACGTGAGCCCTAGCTAATTGTAGTGGGGGAGGGAACCAGTTAAAGCAGAGCTGCACAGACCTGGAGGAGCAGAGCTTGGCAGAATCTCCAGGATCTGCGCACATGGCGACATAGCAATTGGAGCTTCCAGTGCCCCCGGAAGAGAAAAGGAAGAGGAGGGCAGAGAGAAGAGAAGGTATAAAAGGGGCCGACCAAGAAGAGAAGAGGCTTTTCTTACCAAAGCAGTGAGGAGAGACAGAGGGAGTGGCCTGTTTTCAGAGGAACAGTGAGCGAGCAGCCTGTTTTCGGAGAAAGGGTGAGTGAGCGAGTGGCGTGTTTTGGGGGGAAGGGCAAGCAAGCGAGCGGCGTGTTTAGCAAGCATGTGTTTTCAGGCAAAGGTTGAGTTAGTTAATTTATCTTTAATTAATATTCAGTATAGTTAATAATTATTCTCCATTTACATATTGAGGAGATAGGCCCCCCAAATTAACCCTTATCATTATATTACATGGTAGTACATTCCATCCCATTCCATTAATTAGAAAAACTGAACCAATAGTCATCTCTAACACTTGATTGGATTTAAACTTCATTGCTTTTTAGAACTATATACCAATGCTATCCAAGGAATATCCTACTTTACTTGAGAGCCACTCAGTAATGGCAATGTTAGTGCTTCAATATCCTCTGAATTTTCTTGTGCACATTCATAATCATATCCAGGGAAAAAATGCAGGATAGATCTGTCACCTTCTTATGACCCCACAATCAAGTAAGTGTTAAATGCAGACACCTTCAATAGTGTCTAGTTTTCTTTTCCTTTCCTTTCCTTTTTCTTTTTCTACTTGCTGATCCAGCCTACAGCTTGGAGATCTCCAAGTGGTTCCCCGTCCAACCACTGACCAACACTGACCCTGATTAGCTTGCTAAAAAAAGCCAAGATGGGTTAATTGAAATGCCAAGTATTCAGATTAGTAATTTCAAAGAAACTTTCTTCCTCCTCCTCCTCCTCCTCCTCCTCCTCCTCCCCTGCTCCCTCCTCTATTTCTCCTCTGTTTCTTCTTCCTCTTTTTCTCCTCTTCCTCTTTCTTCTCCCTCATCTCCTCCTCTTCTTCTTTCTCCTCCTCCTTCACCTTCCCTTCCTGTTTCTCCTTTTTTCTTCCTCCTCTTCCTCTTTTTTCTCCTCTCCTTCCTNAACGGGAGGGCTTCCTTGTTCCTAGATATCAGGCTGAGGAGGGATAGGAAAATCTTTGTTTGTTTTGGGACAGAGGGGCTCCATTGGATGTGGGCTTTGGTGGCCTTTTGTGGAGGGAAGAGTGGAAGGTTAATGGCAGAGAGGCAGGCACAAGTTTCCCATTAAAAGTGTGGTAAGTGGGTACACTTTTTTCTTGGGGGTTGTTTTTTTTGGTCATTAAGTTTTTGATACCTTGCTAAGCCACTGGTGGTGCTCGAATATTGTCATGTCCTAAAGGTGGTACAGTCTGTGAAAAGGTTGAAAAGCCCTGATCTATAACATACAATGTACAGATAAACAGGCAGAAGACTGGCAGAACACATCCACGAACACCAACCAGGAGTCAGAAGACATGATGAAAATTCTTTAATTCCCAACATATAGACAGCTTTAACCATAGTTTCAGTTGGAAAAATGTGACTATCCTAGACTAAGCTATAGTAAATTCAAAAACACCAGGGAATTTCTAGAAGCCTACCACTCTTACAAATCAGCCATCAATACAGTATACACATAGGTATTTACAACATCTACAGACTATGCAAAAGGAGCAAAAAGACCTAAGCACCTCTCCACCAACAATCAGCACCCAGATCTGCATAGATTAACTCCAAGGTTAACATCAGACCAACAATCAAGTAAATAATACCCCAATAAAGAAACTGCCAAAGAAGCCAACAGCAAACAGCCCAATCAAAAAATCTCTAAGACCACTCTCAGCAACACTGACAGGAAAGCCACCAGAATATAAAGCTGACAGCAAACTGAACTTCTTACTAGCATTGATGACATTATCTAGTTTGGGTAATGAATCATCTGCAAGAAAACAAGCAAACTCAGAGAGCACTAAGGACCCCTCTAATATCTTCTTAAAAGCTCCAGGGATGGAGAATCCTCAACTTCTGGAGGCAAACTGTTCCGCTACTAATTGTTCTTACTGTCAGGAAGTTTCTCCTTAGTTCTAGGTTGGACCTCTCCTTGATCAGTTTCTATCCATTATTTCTTTTCCTGCCCACAGGTGCTTTGGTGAATACATTGATCCCCTTTTCTCTGTAATAACACCTCAAATATTGGAGGACTGCTATCATGTCATCCCTAGTTCTTCTCTTCATTAGACTAGACATTCCCAGTTTTCCCAACTGTTCACTGTATGGTTTAGCCTCCAGTCCCCTAATCATCTCTGTTACTCTTCCCTGTACTCTTTTTAAAGTCTCAACATATTATTTGAACAGAACAAAATAACAGAGTTGGAAGGGACCTTGGAGGTTTTCTAGTCCAACCCTCTTTTCAAGCAGGAGACCTTATACCAGACATGTCAAACTTGCAATGTCATGTGACGTCGCACAATGTATCGGGAGAGTTTTGCCATTGCCGGCAATGGGGTGGGCGCAGCTTCCGCATGACGCGTCCAGCCCGCGGGCTGGCAGTTTGACACCCCTGCCTTATACCATTTCAGATGAATGGTTGTCCAATTTCTTTTTTTTTTAAAACACATTTTATTGGTTTTTTAATTCTTAAACAAAAGTACTCAGGACACACCGTGGTGTTTGGGTAATCAAACAATCAACAATAAAACCATATATAAATAACTCAACTCAATACAATCAATGTCCGCTCTCTATTTCCCTCAAATAGCATAGTACATTTAAAATGTTCCATTTCTAATTTAAATTTCTATAACTGCTAAACCTGTTTTAAAACTTTGTAAGTTTACAATTACCATAATCAAATTTAACTTTAAATCAACAAATTATCAATTCAGGTATCCCTTTCAAATATATTATAATTCTTAATCTCTCATATCCCTCATTTTATCACAAGTCTCATTTATTTCTTCTTCCACTACACAATACATATCATAATTAAGATAAAATATTAATTTACCCTATACATATATAATCCATCAATCGATCAATCTCTTTAACATAACAAAATAATGTTAAGCCTTAACTCATTTCAATTCATTAAACAAAATTCAAATTTCATCCAATTGATTATCATGCCTTATCACATCTAAGTTATCATACAAAAACATCATCATCTTACTAATTTAAAACACTCAATTAATTATTGAAACAATCCAAATCTAAAAAGCCAACGTTTTTTCCATTCCAATACATAATAATTTTCATGAAAATAAATCTATTCCAAAAAGTATTCTTAATCTATTTAAGACATCTGTTTTAATAATTACCCTCCTATTTTTTTTCTTACTTCTAACTCTGAATCTTAATCCTTAAAACTGTCCATACATCAACATTGCCTTTTAATCCATTACACAATTTTAAATTTCTCTTTTCAGTCTTATTCTGGCTTTTTTTCTGTGCCAGGCAGGTTTCCATAACCAAGCTTCCCTTTCTGCCAGTGGATCTCTCTTTGCTTGTAGTGCCCTTTGAAACGATAGGAGTCCCATCCTCTGCATTAGGCATCTATTTCTCTCATCCTCAAAGCTTCGTTGCTTTAAAGTTTCCAGTCTCAATCTTTGATTCTTCTGATCCTCAAAGTTATAGATGGAATTTTTATAAGATAAAATAAATTCCTCTTTTATTTCAGTTGTTTCCTCTTCTAATATGTTTTGATTTATAGAATGGTCAGATGTAGTCTGGAAATCAGTTTGAAGGTTTGACGTGAGACTTCTGGATCTTAATTCTGTAGTAAACTCTTTCATTGTAGCACATATTTCTGCAGTAGCCTCATAAATCTTTTCCAATATAAGTTTGCAGTTTAATTGTAGATGAGCTTTCTCCATTTTGATAGTAATTAAAGAGAGTCTCTCTTTTTTCTTCTTGTGGAGGCTGTATTTAATAAAAGTTAAGCAGTATCCACCCCCACAATTCTCACAGCTGCATAGCTTATCTTTTCTCTTCAAAAATAATTTGAAGTTCAAGTCTATTCCATCTCCAAAGAATAACGAGAAGCTGCAATCTTAGGTTTTCGCCACTAGATGTCCTCAGTGAATTAAAAAAATATTTTCCAGACACCATTTTCCCCTTTTTCTTTCTTTTAAAATATAATGTGAAAAAAGAAATAATATTCCAGCATAAAATGATAGTACAGCTCTTAGGAAAAAAAAACAAAAAAAAATTCTGTTACCCCAAAGCATATAAAAATAAAGTATAGTCTTTAAAATTTTATTCTATTATTTTGTTCAATGCCTTTCTTCCTAAACATGTATGTAGAAGCTGCTTTTTGAAGCCAGGGAAATAATTCCAACAAGGCTCTTACAGGCAAAAAAAAAAAAAAAAGCAAGATAAAGTGAAGAGAGGAGCAGAAAAAAAAGCCTCACCCGGATTCACCACGGTGGTTCTTACAGCTTAGATGTTCTTTGACTTGCGGTTTGGAGCGGCAAGATGATCGGCCATTTTACTGGCCGATCTTCTTCTCCGTCGGCCCTCAGAGATGGCTCGGACAGCTGGAGGAGCCGCTGCTCCTCCGCAGCCGAGCAAAGCCTCTTCGACAGAAGTCGCACCCTCCAGGGTGACTGTCGACCCACATAAGGGTTTACCGGCGGAGGGAAGCTAGCCGACGAGGAGACGAGTCTCTTTGTACAGCTAGAGGGGCCCCGATCCGGAACCAGAAGTCTCCAATTTCTTCTTAAAAGCCTCCAGTGATGGAGCATCCACAACTTCTGAAGGCAAGCTGTTCCACTGGTTAATTTTTCTGTCAAGAAATTTCTCCTTAGTTCTAGATTGTTTCTCTCTTCGATTAGTGTCATCCATTGCTTTTGTCTTGCCTTGGAAAGTAAATTGATTCCCACTTCTTTTTTGTAGCTTCTCAGATATTGGAACACTGCAATTATGTTACCCTTAGATCTTCTTTTCACTAAACATATGAATTCCTGCAACTGTTCTTCATGTTTTAGCCTCCAACCCCCTAATCATCGTTGTTACTCTTCTTTGCACTCTTCCCAGACTCTCAATATCTTTTTTTATATAGTGGCAACCAAAATTATATACAATATTCCAAGTGTGGTCTTACAAGTCATTATAAAGCGGTACTAACACTTCTCATGATCTTGATTCTATCCCTTTGTTGAGGCAACTTAGAACTGCATTAGTTTTTTCTGACAGCTGAAGTACACAGCTATCTCATATTTAAGTGGTTGTCTATTAAGACTCCTGGCTCAGGAGTTAAAGATGCAGCAGATGCCTTTTAGATGGGATATTATATGAAGATAATTCAATTGGATTATAAATCCGTTATTATGATGGGAGATTGGAATGGTGTTATAGACCCTATGAAAGATAAAAAGACATCTTCCAAAGTGCTGACTCAAGTTAAATTGCCTAAAACTTTTTTTGCATTGCAGGAGGATTTGGAATTAAGAGATATTTGGGGAGACCGGAATATAGGAGAAAGTGACTTTACTTTTTTTTCGGATAGACATCATTCTCATTCTAGAATTGACCTTTTTTTAAATAACTAATGATTTACTTTCTAGGGTTAAGAAAGTGAAGATTTTTTCTAGGACCTTATCAGATCATAGTCCTGTGTGGATGGATGAAGAAGGAAATAGAAGGACTTGGAGATTAAATGAGAATTTATTAAGACATGAGAGTAATTTGCAGAAACTTAAAGATCATTTAAGAGATTTTTTATGCTGAATATGAATATGGGCACTTCTATGTCAATGGTATAGGACCTACCATTGACCTACCATTGACCTCATTTCAATGGTATAGGACATTCTTATATGAGAGGTGCTCAATGAATACTGCGTATAGGTGAAAGCAGATACAAAAACGTAGAGACTTGGAGGAGGAGATTAAAATAAAAGAAAAAGCTCTTATTTTAAATCCAATGGACAATAATTTAAAGGTCTCTATTGCTATGTTGAAGGAACAATTTAATATGTTAATGGCAGATCAGATTGCAGTTAATTTGAGGTATATGAAACACAATACATTTTGCAACGCAAATAAACCTGGCAGATGGTTGGCTTATCAATTACATAAGAAACAAAAATTAAGAATTATAGAGAAAATAAACTATAAAGGTAAAGACGTTTTTCAACAAGATTTGATTAAAAAGGCCTTTTTGGAATACTTTTCAAAACTATATGCCTCTGAAAATATACAACTTTCTGAAATAGACAGATATTTACAGCAAGCAAATTTTCCTAGACTTTCAGATGAACAACAAGAAGTGATGAACTGTCCAATTGTGTCTGATGAGATTATAGAGGCAATTAAACAATTAAAGGTTGGTAAAGCTCCTGGTACAGATGGGTTAACAGCAATATATTATAAAATGTTATCAGAAGAAATGATAGAACCTTTGAGACATCTTTTCAATAGTATCTTATCTGGAGCAGAGGTACCACCATCGTGGAGATGTGCATTTATATCACTTATACCGAAGGAGGACCAGGACTTGACTCAGCCTAAGAATTATAGGCCAATATCTTTATTGAACACAGACTATAAGATTTTTACAAAAATCCTAGCTAATAGATTAATGCAAGTGTTGAAGCAGATAATTCATGTTGATCAGTCTGGATTTATAATCAATAGATATATGAAGTATAATGTTAGACAAATTGTGAATTTCCTTGAATATTTGGACAACACTAATCAAATTCCAGCGGCTTTTATCTTTTTGGAAGCTGAAAAGGCGTTCGACAAACTGGACTGGCAATTTTTACTGCGAGTTGTGGAGAGAATGAATTTTGGAGATAGATTTTTGTCAGCTCTTAAGGCTATTTACCAACTACAATCAGCACAAGTTGTAGTAAATGGAGGATTGACAGACATATTTAAAATTGAGAAAGGTACAAGGCAAGGTTGTCCATTATCACCTTTACTATTTGTTTTGACATTGGAGATTTTATTAATCAAAATTCGTGAATCATGGATTATAAAAGGAATAACTCTAGACAAGAATGACTATAGGCTGAGAGCTTTTGCTGATGACTTGGTTTTTACTTTATCTCAACCAATTGACTCAGCAAGAAATTTGATACAGATTTTGACTCAGTATGGGAAAGTTTCTGGATTTAAAGTAAATAATAATAAGACTAAAATATTATCTAAAAATATGTCTAAGAAGGATAAAGAGATTCTAGTTAATTTAACTGGTTTTGAAATAGTGAAAAAGGTGAAATATTTGGGTGTTTATATTACTGCCTCTAATGTTAAATTGTATAAAAATAATTATGATAAGTTATGGATAAAAACTCAAAAGGGTTTAGATGAATGGAAAAAGTTACAGCTATCACTGTTGGGGAGAATCTCAGTGGTTAAAATGAACATTCTCCCTAAGTTTCTTTTTTTGTTTCAAATGATACCTATTTTAAAAAAGGATTCAAATTTGGAGGTGTGGCAAAGAGGTATCAATAGGTTTATCTGGCAGGGCAAAAAGCCGAGGGTTAAATTTAAAATTATGCAAGATGCACGGGAAAGAGGGGGACTTAAAGCCCCCAATTTAAAATTATATTATGATGCGGTGGCTTTAACTTGGATTAGTGACTGGATTAATTTAACTAATAGAGATATATTGATTCTTAAAGGTTGGGATTTATTTTATGGATGGCATGCTTATTTATTTTTTGATAAGAAAGTTGATCAAGTTTTTAAAACTCATATTTTAAGAACTGCACTTTTGCGAGTTTGGAAGAAGCATTATTATAAATTAAATTCTAAAATTCCAATTTGGGCAATTCCAGGACATGCAATACAAGGAATTACAAGGGGAGTTAAATTGGAGGGGATTGCCTACAAGGATTTACTTACTTCAAGGGGACAGGACTGGCAATTTAAATTATTGGAAGATTTGAAACGAGATAATATTCTCCATTCCTGGTTCTCATATTGTCAATTGGTTGATATGTGGCGTATAGATCAAAAGCTTGGTTTAACTTTGGAGGATGTAAACTTGATAAAGCAGATTAAAGATCAAAGTAGAGCTCATATCAGGAGAATCTATAGCGTTTTAATAGAATTGGATTCTGAAACAGAATTAGTTAAAGATTGTATGATTAAATGGGTTCAAAAGATTCAAGAACCAATCATGCTGGACACATGGGAAGTAATTTGGGTAAGAAATGTGAAGTTTACTCAAGCACAGAATTTAAGGGAAAATTTTTATAAAATGTTTTATAGGTGGCATTTAGATCCCCAAAAATTGTCTTGCATGTATCCTAATTTGCAGCCTAAATGTTGGAGATGTGGTAATTTAGATGCAACTTATTATCATATTTGGTGGACATGTAGGGATGTAAAGGCTTTTTGGATTAAGATCTGGTGGAACATCCAACAGATTTTTAAGAAAAAGATAAAATTCACACCGCAATTATTTTTATTGGGTATTATGGAAAATTTGGATTTTAAAGAAATGAATCTGATGTTGTATTGTATAACAGCAGCAAGATTATTGGTTGCTCAAAATTGGAAGAAGGATGTACTACCTACTATGGATGAATGGAGACTGAAGGTGTCGTATTTTGCAGAAATGGCCAAGATTTCCGCATATTTGAAAGATC